>NW_024387057.1:600000-822500 GCF_900408965.1 Simochromis diagramma
GACAAAACTGATGAAGCAATACAGAAAGTGATTACTGTAAGTTATTGCTGTTAAAGGTGGTTCTACAAACTACTGAATCATGGCATTCATTTAGTTTTTCACAGGACTGTGTGAAGGTCAGCAGTTCTTTTGTGCCTGACATTGTCCTTTATTTTCAGAAGGGCCTCGTCTGACGGCACATTCCTCTCGGCAAAGGGACTGATTTGTCTCCAGTTTGATATAAAACGAAAGTATGCCATTTCACAGTTAGGTTTAATATCCATTTTCCAATATTTTCTTTTTAACAATTCTTTTTATATAAAACAACAATTTTTTTTCTTTTTTAACACAATTGTAGCATTTCTTTAAAAAAAAAAATCTCCCAAAAAACCAAAATCAAAATTAATCTGTGCGCTGATTATTGTTCTTCTCCACTCTACATATGTTTAAAAAGTCCCTTAAGCTTTCTTCCACCTTGATTTAGATGTCATCGATTTCTTCATTTCCATCAAAAACGTCCACGTCTTGATCCACATGGTGTCAAGTGCAATAAAATATTGCCCTACAGAGCCCTGTGCCTTCTGTATGTGTGCCTTTGTGTGTCAAACAAAGTACTAAGGGGCTCCCATCCAATATTGATGAGGCAGTCTGGTGCCTGCTCTGGGCAAGAGAAAAGTGCATATTTTGGACTTTAGGTACATGTCTGACAGCTCACCCCAATTTTTCTCCTTTCATTTTCTTTCTGTCCCTTCGTGTTAGTCTCTCGCCACACTGCTGTCCTTGATTTTGTGCCACAGTTGTTCCACTTCCCCCTACCTTTTTGTCAAGTCATGTCTCTGAACTCTCCTTCTTGTTGCAAATGCAATTTTGTGTTAAGGTCCAGCCCAAACATGTTCTCACCAGTTCATGAATAACCAGTGTTGCTTCTCACATTTTCCCCCATGTACCCACACCAGTGTTTACTTCCCAGTTCAACTTTCTTTCAACTCTTCCAATTACCCATGTTTTTGTCCCATATTCCCAAATCCGTCACTCTGCTGCTCTTTCAGACTGTTGTCTCTCATTTCATCAACACATTTACCCCGATACACTCCGCCTCGTTTCCTCTCGTCTCCGTTTCTCTAACCTCATTCCCTGGTTTGTCTGTCAAGTGCTTTGTTCAGACTTGCAGTGAGCTGTGATGAGGGTGTCGCCCCCTTCATTAAAAAAACAGCTCAAAATCTTCACATTTGGCTTAAATATTGTATAAGAATGAATTTCACGCCTTTATGCCCTCATTTAAGTCTTTCACGTTTATTTTTTATCACAATCGCGTTCTTCTTGGGATTCATCCTCTTTGCATCTTCAAGTTATTTAATAGTGCTTCTATCTTTCAGTCCTCTCTTCTGTCTCTCCATTTTTTCTATGCCAAGTCACTTGTTTCCCTCATTTCTGTAGCGCAGTTTCTGTTTTTCTCCCTCCTTATTTTTTTGATTTCTTTCTCTTTTTTGTGCCATTTGTTTTCCATCATTTCCTCTTTCTATGTTTCTTATGTTGCTCTGGCTTTCCTGGGTTTTTTTTCTAAAACAGGGGTGGGGAAATCCAGGCCTCAAGGGCCAGGGTCCTGCAGGTTTTAGACATCACATGTGTTTCCCATGGGACGGAAAGGTGTAGGAAGAAGGTCACCTAGTAAGATACAGAGTGTAATAAATGTCTTCCTGTTTCACATATACAGTCATGTCAAAAAGAAACTAAGTAACCCTCTAAGATTTAGTCATTTGTAAAACCATCTTTAGCAGCAATAACTTGAAGTAACTTAACCACTCATTATGTCAGCACAGGGCCATCACAGCACTTTGATTCTTTTCTTTTTCAGCCATTCTGTTGTAGTTTTGCTGCTGTGCTTGAGATCATTCTCCTGTTATCTGTCACACATATAGCCTCACGTTTGACTCTAGAATATTTGGTATACAGAGGAGTTCATGGTGAACTCAGTGACTGCCCGGGTCCTGTGGCGGTAAAATAAGCCCAGATCATCACCCCTCCACCACCGTGCATGACAGTTGGTTTTCACCAAGCGTGGTGTTCAAACATCTCCGCTTTGTTTTTGTCTATCCAAAGTATGTTGTTCTAGAGGTCTGTGAACTTTGCTGACCTGATCCGTGCTGCCACGTTCTGCTGTGGTTTTGTCTGTCTTTCCAACTCTGTCAGACTAAAATGAAGCAACTGGAGCAGGAAGCACACCGAGCAGCTGGACAAATATTTCTGTTGACCAGCAACACTCAGCTACGAACAGTACGTACCTTCATGTGTACATCTGGATACTGTGCGCAGTATATGGCTTTTCTGTGTCTGTGTGTGTGTATACCGTGCATATGCAAACGTTTGTATTCTTCTACGCTTTGCGTCTGCTTCATGTTTTGTGGATTTACAATGTTTGTAGATTCTGTTTGAGAAGCTGCGTCTTCATGAGCGCTGCGAAAACAAGAAGCTTCCCAAGACCATCGGCAAACAGCAGCAGTCAACATCTGAAGCTGCAGTATGACACACACGTGTATAAACACAGACAGATATTTCAGTTTTTGACCCTCAGTTCTCTGTTAATCCAAGAAACGTCTTTAGATTAGAGACAAAGATTTATTTTTTTCATGTTTAGATGTTTCCCCTCAAACTTCACTGCACAGTCACTGTTCTTAGTCACGTCTCTATCTCTGTACAAATATACATGAGCTGCTGCTTGGACAGATTTTATGTCCACCTTTGTACTAGCAGTCAATCACAGCTGACGACCGAATCGCGGAATAGTTTCATCGGCTAAAGCGTCGTAAGCAGCGAGCCTCCTGATTATTAGCCCGACTTTTGTTGCATGTCAGTCTTTGGTTCATTTTACCCACATTTTCTGCCTATTTGAGCTTTTGCTACCTTTTAAATAGTTTTATATGTAACAGCCCTCTTATAAAATTCATCTGTTCCCAGCTTTTAGGGCTTTAATATGTGTACCTCCTTCTTGTATGACGTTAGAATTAAAAAGAAGGTGATATATACATTACGTCATTAAAAGCTCCTTAGCTATATATAGTAGCCCTAATCTGGCCTCCTGGTGGTAGTGTGCTAACTTAATGGTGAAAATGATGTAACCCTCCCAGGAGAGAAAGTCTAATGGATTGAATGTAGACTGTTAAGGAGCAGAAGATTGACAAGCACTCAGGTCTGCCCAACTTGGTATGTGGCAAAACCACTTAACTCTAAAATTTGTATATCCATAATCATGAAAACAAGAAATTGCGCTCTTAAATCAAAGGACCTAACTCTTGAATACCCACCAAGAAAACTGTACTAAAATACAGTGCGTGCCCAAACATATTCATAGCAGTGAATAGAGAAAAACATCTGAAATTACCACCAATAAAGATCAATGTGGACAATTTTATAGTAATTATTAATATTTGGAGATCACAATTATTTGTTAATTTTAGTGTAAAAACATTTATATTGCACTTTGATGTAAATATAACACTGCATTCCTGCTATTGTATACATGTTTGCATCAAAATAAAATTGTTCCTTCTTGTTCACATACAATCATCTTTTTGAAGAAAAATCTAAATTAAAGCAATGTCATGATTTTACACTTTTCATACCCAGAGAACAGACAGCGGCCACAATTGAAGATGTCTTGTAAAGATTTATTTACAAGTGTGATAAAAGCAGCGATAGACTGTGGAAGAATGGACTACTGATTTAGAGAGTTGCAGCAACTGAAAAGGTTTGAAAAGGCTGAGGCATTACTGGAGAGTGCAGAGAGGCTGAGCTCGGGAGCAGGTCGGAGGCCCGGGGTGAGCAGCTGGGTATCAGTGGAGAGTGGGC
This sequence comes from Simochromis diagramma, assembly GCF_900408965.1. Classification (NCBI taxonomy): domain Eukaryota; kingdom Metazoa; phylum Chordata; class Actinopteri; order Cichliformes; family Cichlidae; genus Simochromis; species Simochromis diagramma. The sequence continues at coordinate 603,826 of NW_024387057.1, forward strand.
AGACAGGCTAGTCACAGATAAGTCTGAGAAATCCACTGGCAGTATTTGGGTGTGTGGGTGACAGAAGCTTCAGTCAAGGGAACACTGGCTGACTTTCCAAAAACAGGCAACATGCTTCAGGCAGGGAAACTGGGAGAAAAACAAAGACACAGGGTTAGAGGCAGGAACAGAGAAACAAACACTAGACTGAGTGAGCCAAGATACCACAATTGTGGACATAATGAACTGGCACATAACAACAGCCAGACCCTGTCCTTAAAAAACAGCCACAATAAAGGGATTTACAAGAGGTGTGGAAGCAAGCTCGTGTAGGGCAGCACAGACCAGCTGAAGTCTCCATCTGAAATAACAAAGCACAGAGGAACCTGCCCCAACCCTAACAAAACTTAGCACAAAATAATATGACTACTTATACACTGTACTGCATTCCTGTTAATTAAAACAGCTTTACAGAAAATTCTGTTCATGTGCATGTCCTAGAAGCAAAATATAAAGACTTTCAATCGATTTTTTTTGTACCTGACACGAAAGGCACAAAAATGCAGCTTTTCAGTCTTTGTCTCCTTTCTTTTTGTTGCAGTTGTTGCAGCTTCAGGACCTGCACCCTCTGCCAAAAATAATCCTGGACTACAGGCAGGTCTGGCATGTTCATTATTATTATGAATCATCATTATTATGAAAAATGAATGAATGGGAAATTCACTTCTGGAGCAGGAGCCCCTAAAAAACTGGGCGGTCACTGTTGAGCTCTGTAGAAATCAGTTTAATTTTTGTCAGTCAGAAAGGATTATCCAGGTTATGTTCATTGGCCAAAATCACAAATCATTATATAATGATTATACAGTTCCACTACCAGATGAGACAAGTGGGACTTCTCTAACCAATGGGTGTGTTGTTTTGACCTTATCTGTCTTTTATACTATGATGTTTTCTTCCCAAGTTATTAAATCTGTTCTTTTTAAGATGATCATTGTTTAGCTTTACCTTTTGGGGGTTACATAAGGTATAGAGATAAAGTGTTTTATTGTAACAAATAATTGCATTGTTGTTCACAGGTTCGCAAAATCAAATCTACTTTTATTGATGGGATTTTGTCGTGCATGATGAGCAAGGTGAGTCAACTCTGTTTATACACTATTTTGCTAAAAGTATTCAGTCACATCCAAATCATTGAATTCAGGTGTTCCAATCACGTCCGTGGCCACAGGTGTATACAGTCAAGCACCCAGGCGTGCAGACTGCTTCTGCAAACATTTGTGAAACAATGTTTGTTCCTAGGAGCTCAGTGAATTCCTAAGTGATATGATGCCACCTGTGCAACTCCAGGCCTGAAATTTCCTAGCTACTAAATATTCTACAGTCAGCTGTTAGTGGTATTATAACAAAGTGGAAGTCATTGGGAATGACAGCAACTCCGTCACAAAGCATTAGGCCACATAAAATCACAGGGCCAGGGATCAGCCCTGTGCTGAGGCACATTTTGCTCAGACGTGACCAACGTTCTGCAGAGTCTTACAGACCTCTAAGCTTCATATGGCCTTCAGATTAGCTCAAAAACAGTGCACAGAGAGCTTCATGGAACGGATTTCCATGGCCGAGCAGCTGCATCCAGGCCTTATTTCACCAATGTCTTCCTGCAAGAACAGTCAAAAATTCCCGTAAGCACTCCTAAACCTTGTGGAAAGCCTTCCCAGAAGGGTTGAAGCTGCTATACCTGCAACAGGCAAAACCTTATGGGTTAGGAATGGGAAGTGACTCAATTTTATATGTGTGTGAAGGCAGACGAGCAAATATTTTTGGCAGTACATCCCAAAAAAGTTGCTTGTTTTCAACGGGTCAAAGCATTTTTAGTGGGAGAAGCATTTCATGACTCATCCAAGTTACTTTTTGGAATTTCCTTAGATGGATGATTGAACATGCATCTTTTTGCAATACAAACTTTCTACAAAATGTATAAAAGGTAAATGTACTCAGTCCACTGGCACTCTTTTTTCTTGATGTGGATTTTTTTAGACTTTTTTGTGAGACTGAAACAACAAAAACTCGAGAGTGAAACCAAAGGTTTAGAAGTTGCTGCAGGCTAGAAGGACTCCTGCAGCTCCCACAGCTTTTGTTTTCATTTACTCACAGTTTGCTGCTGCGTCAGTGCACTAGAACAGTAATTTATGCTGCTGGACAAACCCGTGTTTTTCCTCTTCACCTTTTAAATTCAGCTGCCGGTGTGAATGTCACCATCTCTCTGAGGCTGTGACAAGATGTGGTTTCACAGCTCGTGAAACAGAGTCATCACAAGTGTGGATGAGCTCTGCTGTGCTGACTTATTAGTGAAATAGTGAAACATGTTGTCTGAGTTGGACTCTCGAAGCTGTTGGTCTGTTTTATTGCCACTGCTGTATTCATTTGGCAGAAGAGAGATGTATCTCTGTGCCTGACTGTCCCTCCACATGGGCCTCTTTCAAGCCTCGTGCATGGGAGCAGCAGCTTGTGTTTGTCAATCTGTGCTTACTCAACCGTGCAAATGAGTCTGCCTGGTGTTCTCCAAAGCTTTTTGGCTTCGGATCATCGTGATTCATTTGGCGGCATTTTGGAAAAAAGCTGGCAACAACAAATGTATACAAATTTCTACTCAGTCATAACTTGAGTATTTGTGGTTTTATAAAATAGATTTTTGTAAAGTGTAAAATGTCACAACTACGTGGACCCTGTGGCTGACACCACAACATCGAATGACGTTTTATTCGCACTTACAATAAAAAAGAAAGATTTAGGAAAACCAGAAAACACCACATCCGAAAAGAGGGCAAGAGTCAGAATGGAGCCACAGTTGAAAGAGTCAGATGCCAGAGTTGGATTAGACGTAGATATAAGGAGTAAAGATGGTGGGTAAAGAAAGAAATGAGGGAAGTAAAAAAGCCACATGAGGAACTAACCTTGAGAGTGAATGTGAATAAATTCTGACAGACAAACAATGAGGCACAAGCAGTGGATATCACTAAAAGTGAATGGGGAAAACTAAGAATACTACAGAAGCCAGACAGACAGACAGACAGACAGACAGACCATGAAATAGTAGCAAAGGTCTGCTGCGTGGGACCTTAGCTACTATATGCTGTAATTATCTTGTTGTCTAATTTATTAGGTTAATAGGTTTGACAGTGTGCAGATGTTTGGGTTACATAACTACACTGCAGTCTTGAGCACTATAGTGTTGTTTTTGTTGGTGCTGTTGATGTTTTGTCCTGCTTATTGCAGCAACATAACTGGCACCCTACTCTGCAAGCAGCTTGTTCAGATTGGGCATGGCACTGTTGAAGGTGTGTGGGTCCAAACACGGGATCAGAGTGATCAGGGCAATCAAGACCGCAGCTGTTGTTTTCAGGCTGTTTTTGGCTATATGGAAACATTAGTGATAACATAGCTGACTGAGATGTTCATGTGATAATGTGTTGAATTTACAGGTTCTCCCTGTTTTTAATTCATATTTGACTCCCTTTGTCTCTTCATGTCAGAGCTACATTTCCTCTACGTGGCACCAGACCAGTGTTGTGACTGGGAGAATCTCTGCAAAACACCCAGTAAGTCAAACTTGCCTTGCATTCCTACCCATCTCTCCCAGCCTTCATTGCACTGGAATTATTTGATACATCTTGGACTGTTAAAACACTGCAACGGGATTAAGCATCCTTGGAGGAGCTATCCATGGTTCTGAATTGGGAAAATTCAGCGCACTGAATTGGGAAAGTTTCTTTCTAAGAGTTCAAGGCACATGCATAGAATACCTAAAAGACCACATCAATGTGCATTAATAGAAACAGAAACGCTGGATTATATCTATGAGAAATTAAAATTTGGCATTTTAATGACTTACAGCGCAAAATATTTTTACATTTTTATGGAGTGAGGAAAGCCTTTTTCAGAGCTTTTTGCTTAAAGTATTTAAACAGAAATAATATTTGAAAAATCTCACGAAAGATTTGTACACACACACAAATCTTCTGCTCGTGGATTTCTAAGATCCTAACAATCTTCTCCTTTTTGTGTTCTTTATAACTAAGCTTTCATTGGCTATTTCTTTCTGGCTTTCTCCCTTGTCAGAGAAACTCCTTAAGGAAGCTGACTGCATAGTAATTACATGCTCAGTCGTGAATGCTGAGTTCTCATAGAAACAGATGTTTTGGGATTGTTGTGTAACAGCAAGCTGGAGGTTTCTATGAGCTGCGTTTTTTATGAGGTGTAGCTGAGAGACAGCAGCTCAATGTTTAAAACATGAGTGTGAATAAAGGGGCGGGTGTTGGACGCCTGGCTGATAGGGAGCATGTTGAGTTAGAATGGCTTTACAGAGTCAGAGAAATAGTCCTGCTGAAATATTCATACATCTTGGAGCACACACGGGCAAAGAGCAGGTGAGGCACAAAGAGGAAGACTTCATTCTAAGAAGACATTCGTTTTTTTTGACAGAGTTGATAATTATCATTTTCTTACTGTTATCCTCTATGGTATGAAAATTAGTTAAAAGCTATATATACCTCCCCTTTTTATCAGGCAGTTGTTGGCTTCAGTTGTCTTTGCAGTATAATATTCTTGGTAGAGATATTAGAAATGTGGTCTGTGTAACTAGTAAGTCAAATATGAGGCCTAAGGGCCAGAACCAATGCGTGAAATGGGCAAATTCTGTCCACTGAATGACTTTGCAAAGTGTGAAAACTGCAGCGAGTTCGTTAATTATTCAGATTTTTCATAAAATGCACTGGCATTCATTCTGTGGTGATGTCAGAGCTAATGAAAGTTAAAAGTGCTGGATCTGGATTTGTTGTTTGAATCATAAAAATGTTAAATACTTTATGCCGAGTGTGTGAAGTGTAATGACAGTAGACTCAATCAAGTAGAAAACAGATATAAATTGTTGATTTTCCAAATGTAAGCAGTAACATCTCAATAAAGAAACTGGTGTTGTTGATGTTTTTAAAGTGACTTAAATTATTATGCAGTGGTTTTCCTGGCCTAATTCACTTGCCTCGTCAGTCCACAGAGCATTTTGCCCAGCCTCTTTCTTATTGCTGAATCATGAACTCTGACCTTAACTGAGACATGGGAAGCCTCTGGTTTTTTAATGTTGTTCTGGGTTCTTTTGTGACCTCCCGGATGAGTCATCGATGTGCTCTTAGAGTTATTTCTGGAGGCCGGACACCCCTGGGAAACTTCACCACTGTTCCAAGTTTTCTCCATGTGTGTTCACTGGAGTCTCAAAGCCTTTGAAATGGTTTTGTAACCCTTTCCATACTGATAGATGTCAGTGACTTTGTTTCTCAAGTGTTTCTCTAGATCATGCTGTGATGTGTTGCTTTTTGAGCTCTTTTAGCCTGCTTCACTTTGTCAGACAGCTTCTCTTTAAGTGATTTCTCGATTCAGCAGGTCTGCCAGTATTCAGGCCTGAGTGTGTTTAGTGAAAGTGAACCCATCTTTCCAAAAAAAAAAAAAGTGGTTAATCACAGTTAATTCACGATTTAACAAGAGGCACAAATTAGTTTTTCACACAGTACCAGGTGGGTTTGGATAACTTTTCTCTCTTAATCAATGCAATCACCATTTAAAAACAGCATTTTTTTATTTTTCAAGTTGTCTTTGTGTAATATTAACATTTTTTGATGATCTAAAACATGTAAGTGTGATAAATATGCAAAACACCAGGAATTCAGGAAGAGAGCAAACGCCTTTTAACACCACTGTTTTGTTCAGTTTCAAAGCCTGTGGTAACCTCGGTAAAAAAAACTAAAGCCTAGTGTTTTAGGCAATTATCCAATTACAATGTAATTGGTACAAAAGTAAAGGGATACCCAGTCCTTTGTAAGATTGCACACAGATGGTGCTGAGGTCATAGATTAATGAAGAAAAAACTCAGAAAATTATAGTTGTCACCCAGTACTCTTTGATACAGTTTTTTTATTGAATTGATTCTTTATATTTTTAAGTACAGGTACATTAAGGTGACATTTTGAAATAACACACACACTATCAGTATTAACAGTGTTAAACAACCCATCCATTACTTTGAAGGTAAACACCCTCTGTTTAATAGTTTGAGCCAAATGCACTCAGTGCTTTTTCTGTAATTGTAAAGCTTTATTTCTGTAAGCCTGAGAAGTAGGGCTGGGCCATATCATACCGTTCGCGGTAATACCGGTATAATGTTGGGCAACGATAAGAAAATGAAACATCGCGATAGAATATGGGTAAAACGCGCATGCGCAGTGCCTTTGTTTTCATACGCACGTGGCGGAAAAAGCATGGCGGCGACGAAGAATGAGAAGGGCGAACGAGGATCATTGAATGAAACGGATGAACCAGAACTGGTTTGGCTTTCGTCCGTCAGATACACAACAAAGCACTATTTTTGGTAGAGCATGCTAGTGGGCTGTTGTTATTACTGTGTCTTTTGGAAAATACGGCACACTTTAAATCAACCCTTTGATTTCTCTGAAAATCGACAGTTCCCCTTACCTTATAATCCCGTGTGCTTTATGTATGAACTCTGGTTGTGTTTACTGACCTCGAAACGATTTTATGTACACGGCGCTCGAAAATCTGTCAAATGTTTTAGTACGATTTTGCTAAGCTACGAACCCGCACCACTTGATGGATTGTCGGAGCGTTACGGCCATCGCAGGCAGGAGCCTTGCAGAGTGATACGTACTGTGCTTCAACATAAAATTACCGTATTGTGTGTGTATAACCTCTTTTTAAGTTTTGTGGATATTATACATGGTTATGCTGAGGATATGTCGGCCAGTTTCCACTGGAAATGCCTTTTGGTTAAACTGTCAGCAAGGAATTTGCATTCGCACTGTTAAATTTTTATGTAGCTTTAATGCACATAAAAAACAGCTGCTTGTTTAAGTGAAAATACATTGATGGGGTTCTTTTGCACTAATAAAGTTGTGGAGTTGTAAAGTATTTTGTCTAGTGTCAATTATATCGTCAGTTATATCGTTATCGCAAATTTTCAAATGTATATCGTGATAAATATTTTTGGTCATATCGCCCTGCTCTACTGAGAAGCTGTGCTGATGGCTTTCTTTGATTAATTTAGCAGCATTTCTATGTACTGTTGAAAAGCATTTGAAAAATCACATCATCAGTTTCAGTGGTTCATTATAAAAGCCAATTTGAAGGCTGCATATGATCGAATTGTGGGAACGAAAATAAACTTGACGCTATGACAATGAAATAATAAATATAAATAAAAATACCTGTAATAAATAATATTATAAAACAGACAACTGCAAAAAAAGTGCTTCGACCTCTGTTTCGGTATGGGGAGGTCGATAGCTCATTTCAACAATACTCAGCTGTCAGGCTCCGCTGGTTCTTCTCCTGTTAGATCCTCTCCAAGCCTCAAAGACACTGAACTTTTCTAATCTCACCGAGCAAATTGTGAGCGATGTGAGCTACACATTGAATTGATTGTGCTGCTACTAAATGATATATGTGACTGTGGGCGGCTGTGGTTTATCACTGCTCTGTTCCTGCTGTTACTCAGATGTGGGATTTGGTTGAGCATCCTATTAAGCGTGTGAATGCTTGTGGTTTGTGCTGTGCGCCAGTGTGGTCTTTAGTGATTTTATTGTACTGTGATAGTAATTTGTTCCCAACAATAAATAATACAAGGCAATATGGATGTGCCCATGTTATGTGGAAGTTTAATGACCAAATGATTAAAGTACATGCCATGTATATTTACTTGTGTTTTCCTATTTCTATTGCTATAGAAATAGAGGTCATAGTGGCCTTTGCTTCATGTTGTCCTAGGTTTTTTTTTGCCATGTTTGCTTCCAAACTCTTATTGTCACAGCCAGTACATGCTAAAAATGCCCAAGGAATTGTTATGCCATGCTTTTCCCTCAGAATACTAGAAGGTTACATCTGAAGCGTGAATTGTTTTAGTATATGTTTTAATATTTATTAATGTTACAAAAAAGATAGTGTGCTCGCCTGTTTTTTTTCTATAACCATCATCCTGAATCCAACACTGTGGCTCTAAAAGCCTGACAGACACTAGCGATACTCATCTAACAGCCATGGACGGTGGACGGTGGGCACTTCCTCCTAGAGTGCAAAATTATCCACAACATCATAAAATAATTCACTTTGACCACTAAAGGGTGTAAAAGATGGATACAGCCAACATGGAAGTGCTGGTATTCCTCTCTGATCAGTACCAGGGGGCAATACCTGTGGTTACAAACAAATGTTCTCTCTTGTAGAAGAGTATGAGAACATGGCCCTCTGCCCCGACCTCTGTAAACGCTTTTGTGATGACTTCATGGGTCATTCTAAATGTCAGAAATTTCACAGTTTGCAGTTTTGATATACCAGTGGTACTTTTTTTTTAAGCGAAAACACAGTTTCCACTGGAGCACACATTAGTAAAGCTGTTCCTAAGCTACAATGATAAAAAGACTCAGCTCAAGGCTTCAGAAACTCCGGGTAAAGTCACAATGGCTACCGCCATCTTTTATACTGTTTATGGTTTGACCCAATCACAGAAGCTTATAGCAAGATATACGCCAATCTTTGAGTATTACAATAACAGCGCAGTTCAAATAGGAAATATCAGTATATTATGGTAATTTTGCACGTCTTCTTTTGGCGACTCCCTTTAGGTGTCGTCACAGCATATCATCTGCCTCCATCTTACTCCATCCCTAGCATCCCCCTCTACATGTCCTCCTACATCCATGAATCCCCTCTGTGGTTTTCTTGTTGTCTGGAAGCTCCATCTTCAACATCCTTTGCCCAATATATCAACTATCCCTCCTCTGCACATGTCCAAACCATCTCCGCCTTGCTTCTCTTTGTCTCCAAACTGTTCAGCCTGAGCCGTCCCTCTTTCTTTCGATGGTAGACCCCAGGTATTTAAGCTCATCCATCTTCAGTACCTTTACTCCTTGCGTCTTCACCTTTCCAACCGTCTCCTTCTCATTCATACTTGTATTCTGTCTCATTTCTTGCTGATTTCCTCTTCTCTCCAGAGCATACCTCCACCTCTCCAGAATTGCTCTCACCTGCTCCCAGTGCCTGTGTACACGTCACGCTGATGGTTGAGATCAACTATCTTATACTAGTTCCTCTAGCAAAGCAGATCTAAATAGTCTGGGTAACCCTATTTGATGTTACACATAGAAATAGGTGCAGATATGAGTTAATATAAAATATCTTTTTCATCTTTCTTAAAATGTCAGGTCGTCTGTAGCAGAGCATGGTGATAAATTGTGCTGCTAGGTTTGAAATAAGAATCTTTCTCCATCAGAGAGCAAGAAGGAAGAAACTTCAACCCTCCAGAGTCAAACTTATTCTGGCATAATTTAAGTCAGCTCATTATTATTCTCATCATACTGGAGAGCAGAATGTGCTGGGTGTTAATTGAAGACTCGCTCAGTGATCATTAACACGTCACATCCCACTGCTTTTAGTGGAAAAAGGTTCAGCTTGTAGTTGGTGTTTAAGGTAGAAAAAGACGTTGCTCTGCCACTCTCCGCTCTGCACACACACACACGCACATATTCAAATGAGGAGCGTTGCAGAGGGGGTTTCGCTTTCATCTGTTGTGGGTTCAATCACAGTGAAGGCTGTCTGCAGTAACAAAGGGGCGCCTGAATGAAAGCAGGACAGCTATGAAACTGGTGCTGAGTTTAAAGCGCAGCGAGAAGTGAGTCTTGCTGGAGAGACAAGTTGGCTCGTCTGTTTTTATCTGCTGAAAGCAAAAATATGTTTGAGCCTCAGTGCTCCTCCCGTGTCTGTGCCATGTCTTTCCTTCTCTCATTTGTTATGACTCTCCTGGTCCTCTTATTCCTGCTCCCTTGTTGTTTAAATGTGTTTTCTTTGTCATTTATAGTCTCCAAGTGGCTCTTCTATCCACGTCTTTCTCTTTCTTCTTCTTGCTTTGCTTCTGTTTAACGCTCTTTCCCGCATGTACTCGTCCCCTTATATTAATAATTTTTAACATGGTGAAACCAAAGAAGACAAATCCCACCGCCTCCCTCCCCTCCCTTACCCTTGGTCTTGCTGGTTTCAGCTCTAAGAGAGGAAACCATAGTTCTGATTGAATCTACTCTGCACTGTATCAGCTGTCCTTTTGTGTCCCCTCTTCTTTTTCAAAGCCTTTTATGGGTTTTTAAAATTTATACACTCGTGGCACCCACAAATGCATCAAACGTGCTCACTTACTCATGCAGATCCAGGGCAAAAGAAAGATGTAAACACTCTGTTCTGCTTCCATTTTCTATTTTTTTTCCTGTTGTTTGCTCAGAGGCTTCAAAGTAACGGTTTCTTAAATTTTAAAGTTAACATTACTTTTTTTTCGCCCCCTAACCTCCTCACATCATAACCTAATCAATCCAGTGTCTCGGGTACAATTATATGATGCAGTCTATCTCAGTCGAGATTGATGATTCATTAGAAAAGAGCTGCATTATTGATGTTGTGTATTTGGTGTTAAGACTGTGCAGCCGTGTCTGTTCCCATAGTGCCAACTAAGTTTCCTTCAGGGCTTGTCAAGCAGTTTAACCTTTGTTTAAGACCGCTCTGCATTCAGTCGTTAAGTGTTTTGCACAGGCAGCTCTCTCAAGGCTGAACCAGCACTTCACTGAAGTGTGCGTGATGTTCTTTGCTGACACCAGAGTGGTTGAAAACACAAAGCCAAACATGCAGGGATACGTTTTTTTTTTGCATATACTACTACACACCTCTATTATTTTATTTAACTTGAAATTACAGCAGGCAGTATTGCAACCCATCCTCTTCTTTGTCTTTGTCTCTGTCTGTGCATTTAGTTAACCAACAAAAAGAGGTACCAGCAAATCATCAAACTTTGACTCCATAAAAGACTGATGGTGCATTTCCGTCACCGCACCGGGCAGGCAGACGGTATAAACACCCAAGTTTGTGAAAGCAATAACTGGGACAACGTGATGTAGGATTACGATAATGATATAGTAGGTGTATCTACCAACAATCTTGGACGAGTTTGAGTCTCAGTGACCTCGATCTCGGAGGTCAAGTTTTCTGAAAATCTTGTGAATGTGATAACTGAAGGAAGTCACCTAAAATGTTCTAATCGACATCATACGTACGTGTGTGTGTGCTCAAATTTTATGGAGCTTGTCAATCATCAGGGGAACTGCCAACAGTGCTCTCATCTCAGGCTGTCAGGCACTGCCATTCTGTCTGATGCCACTGATGTCTCCGAACAATGTACTAAGTAACCTTTGCCATCAGTGCCTTCACACAACAACCAGAGGCTGGATAAATCAGCAGTCTGTCAGCCTGGGGACTCCTTTCACTTTCTGGTTAGGCGCGCTGCATTTTGAACTTTTTTTAGCTCATTTATTTTGTCTTCATCGTGGTTTGGTTTGGTTCAGATAAAGGTTGTGAACTAGGTGAAAATACACCAGTGTTTTCTGTTGTAGACTTGATTCTGGTTTATTTAATATTCTGAGTTTAATTGTTACAGTTTTGATCTATGTTTGTATTCCCAGGTTTGTTATCTAGCCTTAGGCTTTCTGTCCTCATTCCCGCTCCTCCTGTGTCTAGCATCCTGCAGCAGTAGCTCTCTTTGAAGTCGGTCTTGTCTCCATGTTAATTTGTCTGTTTCCCGCTCATGTTTCTGTGTGGCCTGTCCTGTCTGGTAAGTCCTGTCTCTCACTCTCTCACCCTTGTTCTGTCTTATGTAATCCTACTTACGGTTTATTAGCAAGAATGACCAGCTCTCACTAGGCCAGTATCAGAGAATCTAGGATTGGCAGAAGCCCAAGGTATAAGCATAAATAATCTGTGTGTGTCTCGCTCCCTCTGTTCCCTGTATTTAGTCAGTCTTCCTCTAAATGTGTTGTACTGTTTTACTTTGATAGTCTCCTGTGTTCAGCAGGTTCTGTTTTGGTTCCCTGTCTCGTTACTTAGTTCTATGTTCAGCTGTGTTCCCACCTGTGGTCTGTTCCCTTTTTGTCTTGTGTATTTAATGTCTGCGTGCTCTCCCTCAATGTTTGTGTTCTGCCAGTCTGTCTGTTAAGTTTAGTTTCTAGTATTTTCCGATTTCTAGTTTCTTGAGTTTAGATTTCATCTCAGTGAGTCCTGCATTTTGGGTCCATTCCTGCCTGCCTCACACAACTATTAAGACACCTCATCGTTGATCCTACATATTGAAAAGCAGCACTGTAAAAATGACTGAGACATCAAGGAAAAAAGAAAATTTGGAGATTCCAGCAATGCCAGTAAACGCCTGGAAATTAGAACAGACTGGGAGAGTAGCATGGCTTCACATGGTTTTACTTGTAAACTTGCAGTCTAAGAGAAATAAACTTTATTTACACCTCTGTCCATCACCTCAGTATCCAGTGGATGGGTCTTATTTTTAGGAGTTTTCTTTTCTCCTCATGTTGAGCAGATGGATTCTGGTGAATGTGTATTTGTTGCAGTGTCACTGTGTCTCAGCATGTTTGTGCTCGCACGTAGCAGGCATGTGTGCGCACAAACACGCCTGCGTATTTTAATGTGTGCGCGTGTTCTGCAGTGATTCATGACATCGCCACTGTGTGATTAAATTGCCCCACACGAGCGTGATTCAGTCGTCCCCATCTGTTTAACAAGGCACCGCTCCTCTGAGACTCGCACTCTGGCTCGCTGTGGGCCAGATTTACGTGCATGGAAGTGCAGGGCAAATTTTTAGTGAACCCCTCATTCAATTTGCACCCACAATCTGTGTGTAGTTAGTCCCAGGCCACTCATAGAAGTCGAAATCACTTCAGTTTGAGCTGATCACTTAAAAATCACATGCTTGTTATGTAGTAAATTACTGCATTAACCTGATACAAAGGAATATATGGTATAACATACACAGAGCTGTAATTCCAGCTCAAGAGGTCTTTATGAACCTATTTTGTTTAAAGATAAAATAAAGTGGGAAATTACAGAAGCCAGAATTAGGTGTTAAGGTCCAATTAACCAATAAGAAGACAGGCAAAAATACACTTTAAAGGATTTCTCATACATGATTCTGATCAGTTTTTTTTGTGTGAATACTGAATTTACTCTGGTATGAACCAGTTCTACTCCTAAAAGTGTGGCCTGAATGTCTAGATTCAATAAATCACTTGGATTGATTCTTGTAGCCAATCAGCTATATGTCGGGGTTTCTGATGTAGCTAGGCTGTCCAGTTGGTGGATATCTGATGTGTGACTTATTCCATGAATAAATGCAGATAAACATAAAAAACTATTTAAAAACTTGGTTATCATTAGGCATAACTTAAGACTAGATTTTGGTAAATACATTCCCTCTGGTTTACCACAGGGATTATTTATCTGCCTGTTACTGGAACCTGCTGAAACATGATTGGTCAATAGAACAAAATACCCTCCCAAAAACTTCCCTTTTATTAGGCCTAAAATCCATATTGCGGTATAATTTGAAGCATGTGCGGTAACGATATATATCCTGATATATTCTTTTCTTCTATATATGTATATATATGTCAAAATGACTGAACATACTCGCATACCAGATACATTGCAGAAGAATGAACACACTTCAAAAAAGATGCCATTTTAAGAACATTTATTGTGCAAAACTTTTTTTTATAATTACACTTTGGGCATTTCAGTTCGGCTAAAATGTTTGCAGCCAGGTACCTCGTAACATGGATCGAGTGTCTTAATCATATTCTTAAAGCTGCTTTTCTCCACTGTTTGCAGCTGCTGCCATGCAAACAGGCACAGCTTGATGACATCATCAACATGGCTATCGTGGTAGGACGGTATAGTCAAAATCTCTCGTTGGTTTGTTTACTTTTAGAGGTTTAACTAAGCCATCATTATTATATTTCAGGCACATTTAGTTTAATAACACGGTTCAGCTGTGCTAACAGATGCTTTAGCTACCAGTGTCATTGTGTGGTCCCTTCAGGGATCCATGCAGACTCCAGTGAAGGACCAATAGGGGCCACTTTCAGCTTCATACTCATATACCCATTCCAGCTTAAGACATGAGGAGGAAGTGAAGAATACCAAGTCTGGGTTGTAATGTTGAATAAAAAATGATGTTGTGCACAGTGCCAGTGGTGGGAAGACAACTCAAAAATACAAACATCTGTATGATTAAGTGGCTCAATCATAGTCAATGAGCCCAGGAGGGAAAACACAGCAAAGCGTGTTGGTCTGTTTGGGAGTTGATAGTACAGATTTATTGTGTGTATATGCGTGTGTGAGACCAACAAACCAGAATATTTAATGTGTGTGTTGTAGGTGTGCAGCAGTAGTATGTGTGTCAGTTCTGTATAATTCACACACAGTGATGTGATGAGGAAAGGAACCGACACAGCCACTTTTTAACACAGCCCTTCCTGTGCCAACGCTAATGTGTCTCCGCTGTGTTTGTGTGTCTGTGCATTTAAATGTACATACATGAGCTTGTTGTTGTATACCTGTTGTGGCCGTGCTGCTGCACGCCTGTGCTTCAGCTGTGAATTATAAACAATCTGAAGGCAGAATACATTAGAAGGAAGGTGCGAGAGCGCGCCCTCTCAGTCTGACTCCTACAGCGTCTGCTAATGAACTGCATCTCCATCCCTCGTGACACAGTAAGGGTGATAATGAGTTAGACCACATGCAGAGCAGGTGTGTGTCTGTATTCACATTCTAAGTTATATTTAAGTAGCCAGATGCAGTGAAAGCTTTTCTCCATTAGGTGATGCCATCAGCGGGAGTTGCTCTCCCATCAAGTCGAATACAGAGCAACATTTCTTCAGCCTGTCGTAAAATGTTTAATCAATTTCTTTGGCACACATGAATGTACTTAGGTAATTGCAGCATCTGTGTTTAATAACAGGTGCATTGTTATTTATACGTTATGATTATGTTACGTGTTTCAAGCGTAACTGTGCATAAACCATGTAAGTGTATGTGTGTATTGATGGATGATATGTACTGACCAGAGCTGGGGAAGGTGACTGTCTATAAATACGTTTGAGCATCTCTGCCAAACTGTACAGTCAGCAGTGAGCAGACGAAGCTGACCTGGACTCTTTTATATTTTACAATTTCTCATTCATGCGCTCTCTTCAGCTGCAGTGACGCATGTACTATAGCCTTCCTGCACCTCGGCTCTGAAATTCTTTGATTCTCTCTGTCTCTGTTCGTCTTTTTCTCTTTTATCTATCTTTTATCTCCTGATCTCCGCCCCGCTCTTTTTCCTGCCTTTTCTATCTCTTTGATTTTCTCTTTTGTCTTTGCTTTCTTCTGTTTTTCTATCACCTCTTTAACAGGCTCAGGTTTAACTTGCTCTTCAAGACCATCCAGTCGGTTTGATTGTAAAAAAAAAAAGGAAAAAAAAGCAGCATTTCTTTTGACAAAATGACAACAGCGAGAAAAGCTGTTATCGATAAATGTGACACAACAGGTGCGAATTATCAAGGATGGCTGTGGCTCAGGAGGTAGAGCCAGTCATCCACCAGTCAGAAGGGCGGCGTTTTGATCTTTAACTCCTCTACTGTGGTTGTTAAAGTGTCCTTGGGCAAGATTTTGAACCCTAGATTATCCCCGAAGCATCCATTGGAGCATTTGTGTGTGTTTGATGTTAGAAAAGCTCTTCAAAGCATAGAATAAAGTGACAGAATAAAGCAGAAAAGCAGCCTTTACATTTGCATTCATATGGAAATCTTCTGTCTGTTTGCTGTCTTTATGAGGTGTTGCACTAACAGAAAAATTAAGAAAAACTCTAAGTGTACCTTAGAAAAAAATTAGCATCTCCACTAGTTTCTGTAATTTTTATTGTGTGTGTGATTTATGCTGACATCACGGTACTATGCAATAGTGTCTGATGGGAAAGCTGAGCAGTCATACCTGACACACTGCATGTCACATCAGGACAATGTACCCACATAGCAGACACATGTTTCTAATTACTTGCACCTTTTCCCATTCACTC
Organism: Simochromis diagramma; assembly: GCF_900408965.1. Taxonomy (NCBI): domain Eukaryota; kingdom Metazoa; phylum Chordata; class Actinopteri; order Cichliformes; family Cichlidae; genus Simochromis; species Simochromis diagramma. The sequence goes on from NW_024387057.1 coordinate 619,802, forward strand.
CAACACAAATACACACTCCAGGTCACGTATCTTGTAGCGTTTGTGTATGTGTGTGTCACTGGTGTCTGCCCAGCTTCTAATGTATTCTTTCCACTGCCCACTCTCTGGCACTGCAGTCCTCCCCCCATCTCTCTCCTTACCTCTACTAAATAATTAATTAGTGGCATGAGCAGGCAGCAGTTTTTTTTCTCTGTGTTTAACATTCGCACACGCTCATTACAGGGTCAAATCGAACACTGACTCTGACCATGACCGGAAACATGCGTTTGCTTCAGTTAGTGTGTGTTTTACTTCGCGTGCCTCCTCCATGTTAACCTATCTTGTGTGTGAATGTTTTTGTGTGCTTCTGTGCAATGAGTCCTGCTCGTCCTTGATAATAACCTTTAACATCCAAGCACCCTACTTGTACACACACACACACACCCACACACCCAGACCCTGTGCTGTTTGTGCAGGTATATTTCAAAGGGTGAGTACAGTGGGATTAACAGGGATTAAAAAGGAAGTGCTGAGTCTGAACCTGCTTTTTTACTCCCTCCATTAAACTATATGTATGCATGCTGGGGAAATCATCCTGTCCTGTTTCATCCTTCTTCAGGCTAAAAAAACCCTCCTCTATATGTGTAATTTTGTGTGTGTGTGTGTGTGTGTGTGTGTGTATCGACGGTGTCTTATGTTACTCAGTGGGCGGATGCAGGGTGGGCTAAGAGCCCAGTGATAATCAGGCTCTTCCTCTTTTAAAAGAGGAAGAGCCTTTTAAAACTTCTGTAGTGTTGGCAGGTGAGTCAAGTTGGCGTTCAGCTTTTTTGTTATCTTAGCCAAACAAAGCAGCCAGCAGTATATAAATGCTACGCAGGATTTCTGCAAGTCATCGAATTATAGGAATAAAAATGAGGTGGTGTGATGTGGTGCAGAGAAAGACAAGGACACTCAAGGACTCGCCTGCATTCACTGCAATATCAGGCTCCTGGTGCAGCTTTCCATCCTGCCCAACCATAAAGTTACAAATTTATATTTTAGTTATTTACAACAAGTTGCTTAATTTTTTGTGTTTTGTTGGTGCAGGTTAGGCGTCCTGGAATCAAATCTAGGTTTAACCCTCTGAGGTCAACGTCATCATATGTGCAAACCCCTAATCCTACTCCACAATCTAGGAGAGCAGCACCAAGTATTGCTAGCAAATGCAGTATTAAAGTAAAGCAAAAACCTAAAGTCCAAATGTATATTGAGATGATCTAAAATATAACATGTAAGTATGATTCAGATTTTGGTTATGTATTGTTTTACATGGTTTAACGCTGTAATTTTCACATCATAAAATCTCTAAAAAGCTTATGTTTCATTTACAAAATGATGTGTAGTTAGCATAAGCATGGTTATTTTGTTGGCTTCAATCTTGTTTTATGGCACAGAACTCACATTAATCAAACTGTTAATAAAATCCACATAACTGCACTGTTGGGATTAAAACTGCTATGTTGTTTGAAGTTCACGTTTTTGACACAAGTCAGCGAGCCTGTGATTTGTACGTGCTGTCCCGTCTATTGAGACCAGAAGGTTAAACACTACATTAACCAGACAGCAGGACATGCAGCACATGAATATTATGCAAATGTTTTTAGAAATGTCATCAAATGTAACTTCCAGACACCACTTTTCTTGTTACTGGTTTATTTAATAAATTACAACATCTCAGGCCATCTGACCTTCATCAGGTTAATTGCTCAACTTTTCTCCACTGTAGCATCAATAAAATGTCAACATTTAGTTGGAGGGCCAATGAAAACAGTCAGCCAGTCACATTAACATCATTGTGAGTGTGACATTAATCCTTACATCCATATAACTTTACACTCTCCAAATTCAGAACACATATCAGGCTTAGTCTTTAACAACACGGTGTCAACAGGATGCAAAAGTAACACTTGTTTGAGCAGCAAAGCAGAGAAGCTACATGTAACCCTAACCCTATAAAGACATCTGCAACCATGAATTTCCTGAACTACAGCATCCGTTAAAGGTGTGGGTATATTTGAAGTCTGAGAAACCAAATCTGAGAAACCAAGCCTAGGCTATACATTTTTTTTACAACAAGCATTTGTCACAGAAAAAAAGTCCCAAGGACCCAAATACACAGCAAAAATTTAGAGTAAAACTAAAAGCAAGAATTATTCATACTGATGCCCACAGTTCAGAAAAAGTAACTGTAGATGAACAAAAAGCTGTAAAATTCAAAACACATAGAGGTAATAAACATGGAAAGTCATAACAGATGACGCAAATGATAGCGAGATAAAGACAAAGAATAAGGCAGGACTGTTTATACACTGAAGACAAATAGAAGAGTCTAAATTAGGGGCAAGCAAGACACAGGTGAAGCTAATCAAGACAATCAACCAGGAAGTAAAACCAAGAACAAGAAACAACCTACAAGATTACACATACTACATGCAGTCAAAGACGACTCATGGCAAACATGGCAGAAAACTGGAACACTAAAGCATAAAAACAACAATTAAATCAAAGCCAAAATCAAACCATTACCAGTTGGAAAGTATAACTGGCAAAATATAACCTAACAAAATATGCTCCCAGTTAGCTTTGTGGAAAATGTAGGATCCAATTTCATAGTAGCTCAATCTAAACTTGAAACTAAAAGTCTGGGAATCTTTTTGGAAGTCTGCTACTTTGATTTGGACTCTTTTTACTCTTCCTTTAAACACTTTGAAAAGAGGATTTCTGACATACTCCATAAAAACACATACAGTGGGGCAAAAAAGTATTTAGTCAGCCACCGATTGTGCAAGTTCCCCCACCTAAAATGATGACAGAGGTCAGTAATTTGCACCAGAGGTACACTTCAACTGTGAGAGACAGAATGTGAAAGAAAAATCCATGAATCCACATGGTAGGATTTGTAAAGAATTTATTCGTAAATCAGGGTGGAAAATAAGTATTTGGTCAATAACAAAAATACAACTCAATACTTTGTAACATAACCTTTGTTGGCAATAACAGAGGTCAAACGTTTACTATAGGTCTTTACCAGGTTTGCACACACAGTAGCTGGTATTTTGGCCCATTCCTCCATGCAGATCTTCTCGAGAGCAGTGATGTTTTGGGGCTGTCGCCGAGCAACACGGACTTTCAACTCCCGCCACAGATTTTCTATGGGGTTGAGGTCTGGAGACTGGCTAGGCCACTCCAGGACTTTCAAATGCTTCTTACGGAGCCACTCCTTTGTTGCCCGGGCGGTGTGTTTTGGATCATTGTCATGTTGGAAGACCCAGCCTCGTTTCTTCTTCAAAGTTCTCACTGATGGAAGGAGGTTTTGGCTCAAAATCTCACGATACATGGCCCCATTCATTCTGTCCTTAACACGGATCAGTCGTCCTGTCCCCTTGGCAGAAAAACAGCCCCATAGCATGATGTTTCCACCCCCATGCTTCACAGTAGGTATGGTGTTCTTGGGATGCAACTCAGTATTCTTCTTCCTCCAAACACGACGAGTTGAGTTTATACCAAAAAGTTCTACTTTGGTTTCATCTGACCACATGACATTCTCCCAATCCTCTGCTGTATCATCCATGTGCTCTCTGGCAAACTTCAGACGGGCCTGGACATGCACTGGCTTCAGCAGCGGAACACGTCTGGCACTGCGGGATTTGATTCCCTGCCGTTGTAGTGTGTTACTGATGGTGACCTTTGTTACTTTGGTCCCAGCTCTCTGCAGGTCATTCACCAGGTCCCCCCGTGTGGTTCTGGGATCTTTGCTCACCGTTCTCATGATCATTTTGACCCCACGGGATGAGATCTTGCGTGGAGCCCCAGATCGAGGGAGATTATCAGTGGTCTTGTATGTCTTCCATTTTCTGATGATTGCTCCCACAGTTGATTTCTTCACACCAAGCTGCTTGCCTATTGTAGATTCACTCTTCCCAGTCTGGTGCAGGTCTACAATACTTTTCCTGGTGTCCTTCGAAAGCTCTTTGGTCTTGGCCATGGCGGAGTTTGGAGTCTGACTGTTTGAGGCTGTGGACAGGTGTCTTTTATACAGATGATGAGTTCAAACAGGTGCCATTCATACAGGTAACGAGTGGGGGACAGAAAAGCTTCTTACAGAAGACGTTACAGGTCTGTGAGAGCCAGAGATTTTCCTTGTTTGAGGTGACCAAATACTTATTTTCCACCCTAATTTACGAATAAATTCTTTACAAATCCTACCATGTGAATTCATGGATTTTTTTTTCACATTCTGTCTCTCACAGTTGAAGTGTACCTCTGGTGCAAATTACTGACCTCTGTCATCATTTTAAGTGGGGGAACTTGCACAATCGGTGGCTGACTAAATACTTTTTTGCCCCACTGTAACATCAAAAGTACTGCAGACTAAAGACACTACTTGTCTACCTTGTGTCTTCTTTGTAGCTTTAATAAGCATGCCCCAAGTGTCTGTAGATGTACTGTGCACTCTGACCTTTCCTTCATAGGTATAGTTAGATCATCTTATTCAGGGTTCTTCAGAGAATAACTTAGAGGAACAGGGAGACCCGGAATAATGAGACACTGTTACAGGTCTAGAGTTAACTCCATCTGACTTACACAATATGTCTTCTCCTAAACTAGAACTTCCAGGCCCTGCCAAGGCAGCCACTTCAAATCACCAAGAAGCAGTACATCCAAGGTATGCTACACACACACACACACACACACACACACACACACACACACACACACACACACACACACACACACTTATTATAATAGAGAGAGAGAGCAAAAAACCCTCCCACACACCTCAGAGAGTGACAATGATGCATTGGAAGTGCAGTGCAAGTGTATGTTAGAGAGTGAGGAGGACCTCCTTTGGAGCATGCAGAATAAGCTGGAACAAGTTAAAAAAAAAAACAAACCCAAAGGACGATAAAGCAGCAGCAGCAAAGGCCTTCTTACCAAACTGTGTCAAATGTGTTTCCTACATGTTTGTGTACTACCCCCCTGCTGTAGCCTCTTCTTGTTTTGCTTGTTAGTTCAGGACTGCAGCTGTAGCACACTTCTAATTTCAGCCTGTGGATAATTAAAAATGCAGTTTGTTGCATTTAATTATAATAATAATCAGTTTTATGGACGTACAGCTCAGAAGTTTACATCCATTCATCGTGGGCATGAATGTCGCGGAAAATTGGGGTTTTTAATGATTTCTTTGAACTGCTCTTTTCCAGGGTGGAACGATAGTACCAGATACAACTTAAATGACTTTTAAAAAGAGTTGGGTGCACAAGTTTAAATTTATTTTGGATTTTCAGATAGCCGCATAGGGTGAAAAGAATATATACAAGCTCAAATTTATGCATACATTCTACACGGATACCTCATTAAATATCCTCTCCACGCCCACCAGACACTTTTGGTAGCCATCAAGAAGCTTCTGGCTTGATTCTGACTGGATATTTTTCACATCTCACATAAAACTTTTCTCCAGTGTTTGGGTTGTAGCTGTAGTTGTAGCTTGAAGGTATACCTTTGACCCTGTGGGAATTAGAGAAAATCTAAATAAATTCAAACTTGTGCACCAAGTCATTAAAGTTGTATGCTGTGCAATCATTCCACCCTGGGAAAAGAGCACTTCCAAGAAGTCATTAAAAACCCAAACGTAACATGACATTCATGCCAATGATGGGTGTTTGTGTAATTCTGCACATAACTGTGTCTTATAGTACCAAGATCCTCAAATGAACATACCAGAATGTGAAATATTTTTCCTTCTTAGAGCGCATTTTCATTAAAACATCTCTGGATGCATTATTAAGGTTGCATTTATTACTAAAATACAAACTTGGGTTTGTATAGTGTATCATACACAGAAAACCAGTCTATCTCCGTTCTGCATGTGGTGTTGCTTTCATGATCCATATGAACACAAGCATCCACTTGGCAGTTTTAGACCTGATTATTTTTCCAGTAAGTGTTCTTGTCAGGCTTTCTCCAAGCTTTAATTACTGTGATTTTCCCTTGCTGCACACTATAATATTTGGTAAATACTTTCAAACTGCCAGCATGAAAACAGCAGGAGTCTTCAGTTTACATGAAAGTTTTTTGACAACTCTACAGGAAAATTACTCTATGACAGAATTTGGCTATGATGGCAAACTTGAATTGGATTGAATTGAATTTTGAATTGATATACCTTTATTAGTTCTACAAGGGGAAATTTCATAAGGCTGCCGACCTATTGCACGCAATGGCGGCGCCATCTTACCCTCCAACCATACATACATTACACAAAACATCACATGGGGAAGACAGGTCAGAGAGGTATAACAATGGAAAATGCACCACGAGGAAAGATAAGGAGAAAAAAATAACTCCCCCTCAGACTGAGCTCCAACAGGGAGATCAGTTTGAGAACAGAAAAAAACACCTCTGCACATAGCACATGAAAAAACTCTTAATACACCAAAGAAACACATGACAAGCAACAGGGGTGGGTAAAGGGTGAGAGACAGCCAATTTAGACAGTACATCCGGGCCTGCGTGCGCTGGTCTCCTTGATCCACCGTCAGCATCGGAAGGGAATAAGCGTTGAAGGCGTTTGGAAAGGGAGGGGGGATGAGTGTCAGTGTATAACAGTCTTCCAGCCAACCCAGGTGGCCTTGCGTGGAATGGGAAAGAACAGACTAAACACAGTCTGATAGGTTTGTAGCTTGAACCTATTCACTGGAACGTTGAAGACAATATAATTACACAGCAAGCAAGACACGAAGTAGGCAAAGTTCTTCATGTTTCTCGTGCACGGGAGAGAACCGGACAAACGCCGTTCCTTCGCTTGACCCCAGTTGCTCTCGTCTGCTCCCTCGTAACACTGCTCTTTTATTGAGGTTACATGAATATACATAGCTTCATTAACATATGACGTCGACATACAAACATTGAGTACCTTGCCTGTGCGTTGTGTAAGTGTGTGTGTGTGTGTGTGGGGGGGGGGGGGGTCAGAGTGTGACCCCATAAATTACTTCCCTAAACCTGCTGGTCTGGAAGTCCAGCAGTTCATCTAAACAAAAGGCACTTAGACTAAAACAGATATAGATACATTTATCCTACCATAAAACAAAACGACAAGGTACAACCTCTCCCATGCTCCCAGAGTGCTCTGGAATGCACACAAAGTTTGCAGACTATTAAGGATCAAACCTCTACCAATCTAAAACTAATTATAAAACTCTAAGCATATATAAGTAGATATTTCTAAGCATAAATGACAATCAACAATACAAAACCTGACACAGTCGTTATCAGGGTGTTGTTGTTCAGCTCCAGCCTTGAGACAGCAGCTGGTGCCAAAGGGGTATCCGCATAAGTGATGGTATTTTTTACTTTAGTGCGAACAACTCATATGAATTTCAAAGCAGTTCTACAGTCCAACACTGGTCTCTCAATCTCCCGTTGGAGAGCCGCGAGCTTCGCCATACTTGCGTTCTGTGATGCTGTCATTTCTTGTGCTCAAGGAGCCGATTCTGAGAACTCACGGCAGTGTGCCCCCCCGAGATGTCATCCAATTTGCGCCCAGAGATCTTATTCCGGGCTAGCCCTTCCAAGATGTAATCCAGTCTGCAGTCAGAGATCTTATTCTGAGTATTCACAGCAGCCGTAAGCTTCTCCAAGATGTTATCCGTGCTGCACTCAATGAGCCCATTTTGAGAAACTCACGCCTCTTCCCATCGTTTCAATCCCAGCGGGCAGCCTTGTGGGGGTTTGAACAGCCGGTTCCGTTTTCTTAATTCTTCGGTAAGCCAGGGCCAAGCCAGCTCCGATCAGCATGAACCCTGTTACCATGGTTCCAAATAGGTAGATATCTTCAGCACTCAGGCTCACCCGAGCCCAAACTTCTCGTTGAGAAAGGGGTGTCAATTGCATTTAGGGACCAGTTGATCCAATCCATAATTCCTCTTTTAGGTTTTAGAGAACAGACTGTGAGAGAGTGTTCCAGGGAAAAGTAATACAAAAAACACGAGACTAGACAAGGACATAAGAGGCTAAGCAGGGAAGCTAAGGGAGAGGAGGAGAGGAGAAAAGTGCGACCGCCTTCGTCAAGAGCAAGAGCAGACGAAGTTTTCTTCAGTTTATAGGCCGAATAAGTAGATTATAGGTTGAAGCTCTGTCCAGAACAGGGTTCATCAGTGCTTTTTATTTCATATCAATGCAGCTTAAAATGTTAAAAATGATGTTGAATCTGTCTTAAATCCTTTAAGACATTATTTCTTTACATTACATTTATATTTATATATTCTTAGTTTCACACCCATCATTCATTAAAGAACTGGATTTGTTAAATTCCAAATCCCATAAACTAAACTAGACACTCACGACACATTAATCGAGTGTAATTAATCTGTTTTTACCCAGGTACAGTAAATCTCTGATTGGCACTTGATGATGTCTCTGGGCAGTTTTCAAGGCCCCTGTCTAAACAAATGGGAAAAGAGCCATAACTTTAATTTAAGGGCCCACAAAGTGATAAAAAGTGTAGAAACCGAATCAGAATAAATACTCTTATTACAACATTACAACATTAAAATCCTCTGTGGTAATGTACAGATGCTGAATTACAAAGATTGAGTCTTTATCCAGATACTTATCGACGTACAGTTGAAGCTGTAATGCGTATGTCAGCTCAACAACACAATTTGCTCATGTTTAGCACTCCAGCTGTTGATTGTCTCTTTGGGGACAGAGGCGGGAAAACTACAGTCTTTGCTTTTATATTATGTTTTCTTTTCATTCCTTTATTGTTGTGCCTCCCTTCTATAATGTCTCTGACTGAACATCTCAACCTAACATTTGTTTCATGCAACTGTGATGCAAAGAGCTTGTGACAGATTACTAGCTCCTATTTAAGGATGGATTTCCTTGCTTTTATGAGGTCATCTGGTATCTGGAGAGTCAGTTTAATCCTTGCCTGCTTCAGAGTTACCAGATCAGCCGGCTGACAGCGAGTCCCAAACACAAGATGATGAATAAAACATTAAAACAAGTCCGTCCGTCTGTTGGCGTGACCACTGACACAGACACCGCTGCTGTCAGTCACAGGCATTGGTGCTGCACTCAGCTTTATTGCTTTATCTCTGTCCTCTCAGTGCCTTTTTTATTTCTTCCTGTGTGAGTGATTCATAGGTGCTAACATCAGCACCTCTGCTCCCCTCTCAGGCTCCCAAAGGTCCTTGTCATCAAATCCTCTTCAGCCTCTGCTACATCCCTCATATCATCCGCGCTCTTCCTCCATCACTATCCCCGCTTCCCTCCCTCTGTCATTCTCCTATCAGTTATCACTTTGTGACTTGAGGTGCGAGGTGGAGACACTAATCACAAAGGATAGCAGTGCCCCAGTTTGTGTTTATGATATTTGTGTGTGTGTGTGTGTGTGTGTGCAGCTTTAGTGGCATTTTAATCACGCTGACGTGGGCCGTGATGGTTCACACAGTGTGATGGCTGTTATTGTGGTCATTTCTCCCTCACAAAGGTCAGCACTTCAGTTCAGCACAGGGCTGTGATAGCCTGGTCCTGATTGGGTTCCTCTTAAAGGTGTATTGCAGCAGCGTAACTTAACCCTTTATGAAGTCGGATACAAGTGTTTTTCTTGCTCCTTTAAATCCCCTGCTTACATTTCCTCTGAGTGTCTCTTTCTGTATACTCCACAAACTCTTCATTCAGTTTTGTTCATGGTTTTAAATGTGCTGAGAAAGATATCCCTACATTACACACTGAGATTCTACACATATATATAGTGGGTCAAATGAATTTGAATTCAGTTAGCCATGGCATTTCTAACAAGAAGGAGAAGTGATAAAGCGGGCAAAGACATTTCCATTAAGCTCAGCATCTGTGTGGTTTACAGTATATTGATTATTAAATGCCTGACATTTTGATTGCACAAAGAGTGCACAACCTTCATTAACACTCAGTGGATCAATGGTCCAGTAATGTTATAGTCACACTGGGGAAAACAGTGACTAAGACCACAAAACAGCTAAGATTGTGGCTTATCTTGCCTTTGAAATGGTCGCTTCAAAGACGGGAACCTGGTTTGCGGACGCTCATAGTCAGTTGCCATCTTCAAAGCAACTTTGGTGCATGAAGGTGACGATAAAACAGCAGCTAGATGGAGTCAGTCTGCCAGCAGTTTGGTATTAAATGGGGTCAAGTTGTCAATTACATTCAGTCTGTTTGTAATAAATCGTGAGTTTTATTTTTATTCCAGTGTGACTGAGCCATAAAAGACCTGTGAAGCAAACCAGATGGCATTCACTGAGTAGTTTTTTATTTAAAGCCAGTATTATCGCATTAAAAATATCAATAAACGACATCACAACACAGATAAGAGTAAGTTAAGAACAAGCTGTCTGTATACAGTATGCATTTAAACTTTCCTGCACTCTGATAGCAGCCACCCTGTCTCTTTTAAACAGTAATACCTAAAAAATGTTCTATGTCACATCTATGTTATATTTACATTTTTATAAATTAAGCTAGCAGTATATGAGGTCATTAAAAAGTAATTAAATTAGCTGTTTATGGGGAAATAAGAATATACAGGGAGCAGTAAAAGTGGGATCCAGAAGAGATTTTATTTCACTTTAATTTAATTTAATAAGGGTAATTTTATACCTCCATACCAATGAACTAACAAGCTAAATTAGTGTTGATATCCTATCATAAATGAATAAATTGCATTAAGTTGGAAAAACAATAATTAGTCATTTGAAATGTGTATTATAATTTTTTTCTTGTTAATTGGACAAGAAGTTTTGTTCACCTTCAACTTTTAATGCAAAAACCTGTTTTGAATCCAGCCTTGAGGACAAGTGACAAGAGGCTGTAACCTGTATATCGTTATGCATTTGTAGTTTGGAGTATCTCTTGCTTTACAGTAAATGATGATTTACAGAGTTATTCCTCAGCGCCTGTGTTTGGTTCTCAAAGGAAAAGAAGACGAGGTGGTGACTGTGCATCCTCGGGCCATGTTCATTCCTCAGGAGGGCTGCACGTTTCTTGCTGCAGGTGAGGAAATAGGAAGTATCAAACCATAACCTTTTTGGCTCCTCGCTTGTTCCCACAGCAGGTAGCACCACACGTTTGATTTAGAAAAGTTCTATACCAAATGCCCTTTGTGCCATAACCCCAAATTGGATTTGTGTCTCTGCCTGGAATTGAACCAGCAGCCTTTTTACTTGCCAGTGGATGTGTACACGACTACACCATGGAACGACTTGTAATTCAACCTAATTAAGTGCATGGACAATTATATTATAGAGTCATTTGGTATCTTTATCTTCCTGTGTTTGTTTTTGATTCCAGAGGTCTGTTTATTTTGGGATTCATACAGTGTATTGGATCTCTTTAAATACACTTTGTCAGTGCAGAATAACCCAATGTTGCTTTGTACACAAAGGTATCTCCTGTACTCGTACTTAGAGTACATGAGCAGTTTAATCACTGCTCATGTTTTGACACATCATTTATTCTCGAGTCGACAGAAATTACCTGCTCAGGCATGTCTTTGCATTTACTGTCGAGCCAGACAGTAACTACGTCTAAGAGAGTGGAAGAATTGCTGCACCGTAGTAGTGCCAACATTAGTTCTGCTTTTGTAGCCTAGCCTAGTGGGAAGAGCATGAACATCTGTTTTGACAGCAGCCCAGATTAAAATGAGATATGTGAGTAAAACAAGACTAATTAAAGCCTTTTCAGTAACACTTAATAAAAAGAAAGGTCTCAGTAATAAATGTCAGTTGTAATAAGACTATTGTAGGTACTTACAGGATAATTGTCATACAATAGCAGCATGTATTATGTGTTAATTATGCTCGATAAGGTGTTAATTATAGCATCATAAGCCCTTGTTAGACAAAATCACTTGTTTAATTCTGTTTTATTTAAATAGCACCAAACAACAACAGTTGTCTCAAGCTACTTTATACTGTAAGGTAAAGATCCTTCAATAATACAGAGAAACCCACAACAATTAAACAACCCTTTATGAGCAGACAGTAAGCGACAGTGGGAAGGAAAAACCTCCAATAGAAACAGACTTAGAGAGGGGCAGCCATGTTAGGAGTGAGGGGAGGAAGACAGGACAAAAGAGCCACAGATGAATAATAATTCATCTTTAAATGCAGAGTGTTGCATAAACGTATGCTGAGTGAAGAATAAACACTCAGTGCATCATGGGAATCCATGGGACTAGTTTTTCAGCGTCACTCTGAGATAGGATATTTCTAAATTTAGAGATATTGTGCAAATGGAAGAAAGCAGCTCTTCATATTTGTTTAATATGTGCACTGAACGACATATCCTGGTCAAAAATCACTCCAAGGCTCCTCACGGTGTGGCTGGAGACCAAGGTAAAGCTATCCAAAGTAAGCATCTGATTAGATACTGTATTTCTTGGAATTTCAGGGCAGAGTACAATAACCTCAGGTTTTTCTGAATTTAGATTCAGGAATTACCTGGCAAAACTTCATAGACATTTTAAGAATGCAAATTAAAGGCTACTTTATTAGAATTGTTATATGCTTTATTTATGTATTTATTGGTATTCAGCTCTGTGCTTATTGACCTAAGTGTTTTTTTGTAGCTACTGCAGCTAAAGAGAGTCCTTCCTAGTTAAATCTTTTATTATACATTAATTATACATGTTTCTTATCAGCAGGTATATAATTGCCTATCAACTAATGCATGTTGCAAAGATCTGACTCTAAAGCATTACACAAGTTTCACTGATCTTCTTTTATTTTCTGACAAACATTTGCAGCATCAGTGTTCTGGCTTCAGGTCCCATACTTCAGCTGAAGTTTCTAACTGTGAGCTAAAACAGCCCTCTTTTGCTGACATGACCTCGGCTGGCATCAAAAGGTCACTCCTGGGTGCAATGGTGATGTAGCTGTGCAGGCAGATAGGGCAGAGTCGGGACACTGTCAGTCTGGGAGAGCTTTGTGGCAAGCCGGGGTGTCTGCTGGTCCTGACAGTGTGGCACACTTACATAACCAGACAGATAAAACAGGGTTAGCATGAGGACAGCAGCAGAGTAAGAGTGAGGATCCCACACATACACAAAGAGCAGGGAGGCTCTAACACGCTCGCGCCAGCAGGCCAACACATGCCCACACCAAAACATGGACTTAGAGGCAAGATTGCCATGGAAACAACCCCTCCGAGGGAGGCCTCGCAGAGCCCCGCCACTTGCATGTCCTCTGATGTCCTTTCCAAACTGGAACTGGTACAGTGTGTGTATCCGTGTGTGTGTTTACACAGGAAAGCAACTGCTGTTCCTTTCCTGTGTCCTCATAAAAAGTTCAATGAGACGCATCAGAAGGTATCTGAATATTAATTTCTAGTCTGTAAAAGCAGTGTGTGTCTATTGATTCCTACCCCCCCCCTCATTTCACCTAAGATAAACAAACTGTTCTTCGTACTACATTTTGAACATCCTCCCTTTCCCAAAGCAACCTGTGTGCATCTGATGTGTCATTGTTTATTTTTACATTTCTGAACTCGTTTGTTTTCTGTTGGGAGATGTCTGCTGGTGTGTGGGAGCTGCAGAGTGAGGAAGAATGGGAGCTAGCCAAGATGAGAACAAGGCAAGCTTCCGACCCTCATCAAGCCTTCTTAAAAGCCTGCAGTTAGATTGGTTTTATTTGAATTTCTTTAGCTTTCTAAGTTGATAAAAAACAATACTTTTGGCCATCCTGCAAGCTTTTCATCAGAGATTTTAATTTTAAAAAAGCCTCATTCAAATATGTTATGAAGCTTTTCAAATGGTTTGACTATCAAACAGGCAGATGAATGACAAAGTTGAAGGTAAATTAAAATGTTAATAGCGGCTGCATAATGTGCTCTTTTACAGTATCAGCAGACATTTTAGAGATCAAAGGCTGACTTTGTTCACATCTGTGTGCGGGCATGACTCATAATCTGCTAACTTAATTATAATTTAAGTTAAGTTTTTAGAGAAACAAATTCACCTTGACCTCCAAACATGGCTCATGTAGCATATTTATTAGTTCCCTGGCTTTAATTTGGCTTTAAGTCTCTGGAGCCTGTTTTTTTAAGTACAAGTGGTAAAAATTATGAAGTTTTTCATTGGTGGAACCACTGAAATGTGATGTCTTTGTTTACATTTACTCCATGGTATCTTTTGAGCTTCAAAGTCAGCAGCTCAGTTTAAAAAAAAATCATTTATTTCTTTATCACAAACTGAAGCTGAACAGTATTAGAAGAGGACAGAGCAAAGCTGATCAGAATAAAGAAACAATGAAAGAAATAAAGTGCTGAACAGATTACAGGGAGATTACCTCTATTGATCCTGATACTGTTTTCTTTCCTGAATAAACCCTGGCTGCATTTGCACAAAAAATGTACAAAAAATATATATTTAAAAATATCAGCAGCTTTCTCTTTCTAGAATTTATTCTCAATCATGAAAAACTAATGGCACTACTACTCAGTTTCTTTTAATATGCTGTCCATATTAATGTTTAAGTCGTGTCAAGTTGCCACTAGCATGAGCTTCTTGCACTACTGGTGGGTGCAGTGCTGTAGAAACAAAGCAGGGTTGAGTTAAAGAGAAGCGTTTTGTCTGTCAGGGTTATTTCTGTGTGGATCGATTCAAGGTTTCCTGACTGCAGGCCTTGGAGAACATATATAGACCACACACAGGCTAAGTCAGGATCACAGATTCACGTGTTTCATACTCTAGCTGCATATATTTCTATAATATCAGCCCAGAAACTTTCTCTTCTCCTTTCTGTTTCTCTTTATACACACACACACACACACACACACACACACACACACACACACAAGGATCCTGGTCAGCAATATGTTTCTTAGGCTGCCAGCCATGCTTGGAGGAAGTGTGATCGGGCTCATGAAACATTAATGAGATGATATCTTTAGAAACTCCCTCGCTCATCTCAGCAGAACCAAGACTCTGTCTCTTTTCCTCCATCTTTCACCTCACTATCACCCCTCCACCCTGCTTTCTTTTCTTCATTCAGCCCCCTGGAGTCTCTGCCTTTATCCATCCCTTTTAAAATTTCCTTTGCAATTTATACTCGGAGCTTGGCTAAATGGAAATCAGTGTTTGTTTGAACCCACATTGTGAGCCGAACAGTCGAGGGAGGCTATTACAAATTCCTTCCCTTCTTTGTAGGACTGAATGATTTGACCTGAAATCAGCATTACATAAACTGTCAGACTTAGCACAATAATGACAAATTTAATGCTGCTTATTTTTAATGCACTGGGATATAAAATATTCATCCTCAGAATACCATCCACATATACACCAACAGAAACCTACCGCAGCTGGTATTTTTATCCTGAGTGAAAATTTTCCTCTGCCTGTTTCCAGTTTCTTTTCCCCACATTTGGTTGACTTTAATTTGATTTTGGAGCAGGGAAGCAAAGGAAAGGGATCTGTCTGGTTGGAATACCAGTAAATGTAATGTACTGCAGTGGCTTTGTCAGAGTGAATAGAAATGTGTGTTTGGGTTTCCTTGTGTGTGAGTATGTGTGACTACATCTTAAGAGGTGTTTCAATTTAGATCTACCAAACTGACAAGAGAGCAGCTGCCCTAACATGCTGATCTGTGTGTTTGTGTTTGCATCTGTGCGCATGTTGTGTACTCTTTGTGTTTGTCCGTAGTTTCAGCCTCTGGTTATCTTTCTGCTTATGAAAAGGCCTTTTCCGAAATGGGTCAGGTGTCAGAGGCCTTTTTAGTTCAGGTATTTTATTTATTTATTTGTTTATTTATTCATGTATTTGATCTGCAGTTGTACTCCCATGAAACTGTTTTGCTCTTTTGCAGTTACTCACTCCTCTCCTATCTCTACTTTATTTGCCACTTTTTTTATTTTGTTTTTTTTTTTACTAATATTAGTCTTTAAAAATATGCGTTTCACCTATTTTGGATTGCAAGTAAGAATCAGATTTCATTTAAAATATTGTTTTAGCTTTTTTAAGATTGAAGAAAACATATTTCTCTGGGTGCAGCTTATGGTCTTATAACAGAGCTGTGAGCCTGAGGTGGCCACGTTAATCCCTCCCTATGACGTCATACAGAGCTACAAGTAAAAGAAACAGTTTGAAACAAAGCATTTAGAGTAGACTGATGCCATCAGTGACTTATTTAAAACTTTGGCCGTGACCACGGTAGGTCGATATTAGCTTGTTCTTTAGTTCGTGAGTTCTCTTGGGAGATCAATGAGTTTAAACAGCATGAAAGTCATTCACAGTACATGGCCTTATCATTTTGGTGACACGTTCACCAAATGCCTAAATGTAATTACCATTAGATGAACTAAAATACTTTATAGTCAGTGTGACATTTAAATGTGCGCTGCCCATAGTCACATCAGGTTTTAATAACAGCATTTATGTAGAAAGTTGCGTGTCCTTTCCCTAATAGCCCACATTTACGTGGCAGAGTTTGTTCACTCTGAGGCGGATGCAGTGAAATGGATCCAAATCACGTCAATTACGCTATCACATGGAAAATAAAATCAAAGTGCCTTGTGAAATCAAATTGATGTATTCACAGGAAACCCTGTTGTTAGGGGCATTATGGAGAATTAGGGAGCAAGATACAATAGTGTAATTGCAGCATGCTTCATTACATTGTCACGTAAGAAAGTCAGCTCCCGTTGGGAGCTTTTTGACACCTGCGTACAGTAAAGTTTTAAAGTACTCGGCTGAAAAAGCTCAGGGTTGTGCTATTAAGTGGAAACGTATGCACTAAGTCACAGTGGTTTTCCAGATCAGAACAATAAAGCAGATGTTTGTAAGGAAAGTAGCTTATTCCCAGGCCGGTAATGCCAGGAATAATGAGAGAAAGATTACTTTCATCCAAAGTGCCAACACAAAATCTCTCTAGGTGCTCTTTGTGATGTTCCAGCTGGTTTCCAGCACTCACTGAATCTGGCTAAAATTAGATCGTCGGGGTCAGTAAATGTGCTGAGCGCCTCTGGATCAATTCTTTTGATTTACATGAGTAGACACTGAAAACTTTGATTGTAAATCTGGCTGCCTTGTCTGTGTTGTCTCCATAGCCTGTATATAAATGATGGATATGAGACTGTGATATGCACCTTTGGTTTGGGAAGTCTTGCTTTAAAGCCATGATTTGAACATTGTTAACCATCTTTTTGTTTTGTTATATTTTAAACCCACATGTTCTTAGTGAGGAATGGCTCTGACTGGGGGATCAGAGCCAGGTTATGTTTTATAACCTAACTTTTAAACTAGCAATTGAGGTCATAAACTCACCAGCAAAGTGTTTACTGAAGTCAAATGTCAAGTAAGTGGCAAACTCGGACTACTGCTGTTTTATGTACTCTCTGTGGTTATGTCAGATTCATTTCAGGGAACACTTGATTATCAGAGGATAACACAATTAAAGTTAAACTTCAGGAATATCAGTCAGTCCAGTTAGTTAGAAACCATTGTGAATCTATTTCACCTGTTTTGGTGCAAATGAAAGTGACAAATCCTGCAGTGGAGAGGCAACAAGACAACACAACAACAGGACCAGTATGTGCTTCTTTGTGCAAGGATGAACAGAATAGGGGCATGATGTCCTTTAGTAGGATCGGTGCTCACAGCCCAGAATCGTGCATCATGATTGGCTGGAACACCAGAACTGGGAGATCTGCCTCTGGTGCTTCAGTCTCAGAAGAGAGCAGGTCCACACTGAGCATGTGTGACAGACATGAAAGACTATACAGATGCCATGGTGAATGTTATGCTATTAGCACCATTATCATGTGGGTCAGTGATTGTATGGAAAGGCATATTTTGGGGGGATAGCACAGGCCTCCACATGCTAATCAACAGTAGCTTGACTTCTGTTAGATACCAGGATGAAATGCCCTGGGTTCCTCCTGGTCCAACTGGATCCAACTGGGAACCTCTATGGCACCACCAGTGGACTGTGGAGTGGCTGCTTTAACTGTGTCTTTAATCACCAGGGGAAAATGAGAGCATTTTCCTCTTAGCAGTTTGACATATACATTTTGGTTTGGTGATCGAACACTGGCATCAACAGCTGGTAGAAACACGTGGCTCACAAAGACGCAGATATGTTCTACACACAGTTTTATTTTAGCTCTTATTTCTTCCTGGAAGCTCTCGCTCTTTAGACCTTGGTGTCTGTATTTATTGCTCCACTCAGGAGGGCAGGTTGGGGAACAGAAAGTAGTAGTTTTCGCACCAGTAACACTTTCCTCTGATAGAAATGTCTCAGATTAATTGTAAAAAAAAAAAGTGATATGAATGCTATACTGTTTAATAATACAGTATAGTACTTTTGAACAGTAAAAGGGAGTAACTTCATGTGGAGGTGGTAGGATGTTGTTACCTTCAAAAGGAAACACACTTGCTGTTTTAACCAACTGCTGGCTCTAGCTGTATATCGACTATCCAGACATGAAAGTGGTATTGATCTTCAAAACTGCCAGTGAGTGAAAAAGCCCTTTGCCCAAAATGTCAAACACTTTTTAAAATATTCACAATCTAAAGCTTTTCCTTTTGCTTTCTGTGGAGTGTTTGTGATTAGATGATGACCAAATAAGGCATGTGTTTGTGGCCTGGGATTACTCATGTTGTGGGGACACAAAGTAAATCTCCTTTCACAGACTCGACTCGTGTTTTTGGGACCGAGAATTAAACCTTAAATCTGAGGAGTTTCGTTAGAGGTTGCGGTCAGAGATAAACATGGCTGTGTCTGTGTGTTTGTATGTGTGTGTCAGACTTTTGTCAGGTGGAGCTGCGTCTGTTGGCTCACCTGTCCTCTGACCCTGAGCTGCTTCGCATTTTTACCAACCCGCAGGCCGACGTCTTTACCATGCTGGCCTCTCAGTGGTGGGTCTCCATCAGTCACACACACACACACACACACACACACACACACACACACACACACACACACACACACTCACACACACTCAGGTTCTCCCTTGATCGACTTGCCAAGGTGAGTTTTGGTCCTATACATGGTTTCTCCTTCCCTCTCTGCCTCCCAATCTCCCTTGTTTCACTTCACATCCTAATAGTCTGGTTGCCATGACTACCATGCCAACGGCCTTTTTCTGTCTCTCTTCACTGGGCAGGACACCCGGGGCTGGTCATCCTGCTGATTACATTGTTGGGCTTTTGAAGTTTGTGTGTGTGTGAGTGTGTATTCTTACCCCTCTCTGTGAGTGTGTGTCTGTGTTGGTGCAGGTCTGTGCTGTCTCTTTGATGATGTGCATATGGTGTGTGTCATACCTACACTCCTGTCATCCATCTCAGACAGGTGTGTGTCAGAGGGCGCCGGTTAAACAGATTACCATATTAACAGCTCCACTGAGGCTTTGCAGTGTGTCTCTTTCATTATCTCTCTTTCACCTTTAAACAAATTAACTGGAGTCACCGCAGCACCGCTGGGATTACGCCACCTCGGTGTCTTTCTCTTATAGACCTCTTCCTCTTTCTATCGCATCATTAGTCTTCTGCTCATCCAGTTGTCCCTCAGCTTTTACTGTGGTGTGTATGTATGTCTCTTGCCCCTGTTGTTGTTATGCTCTTTTCTTTTCTGTCACTCATTTTTACTTATATTTGGTCAAATTCACCTCACCCTCGCCTCAGCCCATCATGTCAGCTACGCACAGTAGCCTGTGACTCCCTCTGCGCTTCTCTGATTTAGATGAGCTGCTTACCGGACTTTTATTTTTTGTTTTTGTCATATTACAAAAGTAATTGATTGAATATCATGTGGACTTCTTCTTTAAGAGGAGGACAACACTTGCTGATCTGCGCTGTTATTTCGCCTTGCAACAGAACATGTATTAAATTTGAGCCCTTATTTCTGTGCGGGCAGCTTTTTTTTACTCAGTGCATTGATGCCACTCCAGCAGGGGGCAATGAAAATCCAGAATAGCTTTTTCTTCAGCCAGATGTCATTGGAGGATAATGCTCACTTTTGGACCTCATAGGTTGCCCCCTGATTTACCCCCACATGTCATTTAACAGATACATATCTGTGTGCATGTGCTTTTTTATTTTTTGTTGTGCCCACCAGAGAGAAAAACACAGCAGAGAGGTATTTTAGTGTACTGTACTGTCATCATACCTAAGAAGTCACATGTCATTATGCAAGGCTGGCACTGAAGCTCACCAGACTTGTAGTGTGGGTATGTGTGGGGCACTCCCTCAACACTGATCAGCTGTGGCAGCTCCCTGTCAGCCCCTCCAGAAATGCCACTTTGCAGACGTGTCATCCCACCCAGTCTGATCCCCAGTACTACGGCTGTCTGGAAGTCACATTACATAACTGTCTGTCTTCCCCTCTCCTGCAGCCTCTGTTCTTTTCTGTATTTATGCGGCTTTAATGTCTACATCTCACACTGCGCTTCTCTTTCTTGCTCTTATAATCTGTTGCCTGATGGGCTTTTTCTCGCTTTTATCTTTGCCCTTACTCTTTCTGTCTTTTTACTTTCTCTGCCGAGTGTCACTTTGGCCATTTCTTTAAAATTGCTGCCAATAACACCTCAATTAGCTTGAACAATATTTAATCTCTGATTGGTGACAGAAATCTTACCCCACATCCCTCGTTAGTCGTAGCCATCTTTTCATTTGTAAATGTTTAATACTTGTCAGCCAAAGACTTCATTTTCTTACTTGTCTTTAAAACAAAAAGTCTTATTTTATTGCAACATCAGTTTTTCTTTAAAAGCAAGTATCACTTCGGTGTTTTCAGTCGACTTTAAATCATAACTCTTCACTTCCACAGCAGTGAAAATGGATAAAATATTAGTGAAATTTCTGTCACTAATGGAATAATGCATCTCTCGCTCTCTCTGAATCTGTCTCTCAGGAAGGGGCTGAGTGAGAAAGAGGTGACATCTGAGGACAGAGAGCATGCCAAACGCGTTGTGTACTCTGTTGTTTATGGAGCAGGTGAGTACAAACACACCTCACAGAAAAGTGGTTTTGTCAATGAATAGGACAAATGATGAGTATGTTTCCAAATGAAAGCATAACAGGTTTAAGTGTCGTTGGTTTTGAAATGCAAGCAGTTCATAGTTTAAAGAGGGTAAATGAATCAGCATTATAGATAATTTAGAGTGCTGTGCAGCACTTAAGTGAAAGAAAAACAGCAAGAAGAGTCTGCAGTTTTATTCTGTGCCGATCAACTTTGTTTTTTGAAGCCAGCTTTAAGCGGCACATGGAGGAACTGCAGTTTTTGTTATTTCTACGTTGTCTTTGTTTTCCACCTCTGAAGGTTGCTCCTTGGTGTTTACTCAGAAATGTCCAGCGATTTCTGCTGGGACATACTGTAGCTGTTTTCCTGTTCCTTTTATGTACTGAATCACAGTCCTGAATCAAGGGATGGGCGATGGAGGGATAGAGAAATATAAAAATAGACAGAAGAGAGCTGAAAGGAAGATAAATACATAAAACAGCCATGTGGCCCTTAAAGAGACTTGTTTGTGTGACTTGTGACCCATTTATGGTTCACACACAGGTGCATTTTCTTATGAACATGGACACACGTGACCACAGATCAGTGTCACAGGAGCTTGCTCGTTTGATTCTGGTGTCTGAAATATCTGCTGTTTGTATGCTTGTCATCAGGATTACACATAAACGTCTGAGCCATGAGTGTCATGAAGCTGTTGGAGAGGTGGAGCATGGACAAAGAAAGAATTGATTCAGTTTTGTTGTAGATCCAGATGACTTGGTAGAGAATATGCTCCACTGGTGTCCTGGCTCAGCATGTTTCTCTATCTGTGGATCAAGAATATTATAGATTTAACTGAAGCTACATAACCAAAAGTAGGACATGAAAAAATTCACTTAATAAAACAATATAATTGACTTTAGGACAAATAAAAAAAGAAAAAAAAGAAATAATATTACTTTCAACATTGAGTAAAATAAAGTTAAACTATTTAATCTTGTTGTCACCATAACCACCTCGAGGTTGCGTTGGTCTGCAAGCCACTTTGCAACCCACCCCAGCCCCTCCCATCATTCTTTTTAGTTAAAGTCTGTCATTAATGTTGCGTGCGCTGTTCTGTACAGTGGTCTTGCTGCTGCTCTGTCTGTCTCCAGTATTCTGTGTTTGCACATGGAAAGATGATCATGTCTCACCAAACATGAAGTATGTAGTTGGAAATAACAATCTTATTCTGACTATACTGGACCTAACCGAACTACTGCTCCTGTGGATTTGTTAGACAATATCACGACAATGATCTGAAACACAGAATCTGCATTTAAGATTCATGCTTTGGACTTAATATGCTTCATTAAAAAACACTCTCAATCTGATGGTTTATTGTTCTGTGGCATTTCAGTCTGAGCTGGACTCACAGCTCAAACACAGTCACTCTCAGACACGCGATACTAAATGAATCATTTTTTGTAAACTCAATAAACCCTTAACAATAACAACAATGAGAGGCACATATCAAAGCTACTCATGTGAGACATGCGTGCGGGGCAAAACATGCACGAACAAATCGCACAGGAAAAGGTTAAAGAAAAAATGCAGAGTCAGTATTAAGTGTTTGAAAGAGGGCAACAACGTGAGAGCGGGTAGTCAGATGAACAAAATATACAGTAAAGGGGAAAATGTGGCGATTTGTGCAGAGGGTAATGTAGGGGAAATGCACTGGCAAAGAGCAGGCGGGGCCTAGAGGGAAACAAGAAGAGGAATGTAAGGAGCCGCTGATCCACGCAGACAGACGGCTCTTCATGGAGGGATGTGTTGCTATGGTTACAGAATACTAAAAGAATCCTGCTCAACAAGACAATAATCGGGTCAGGGAGGAGGGGCACAGCCGTACACATACATACATAGAGTGGGGCCACAAATAAGAAGGCCACGCAATGATGCTGACAGATAAAAGGTAGGATAGACTATAGACTGTACATAAAAGATGTCAATGTGGAAGCGACTTAAACCTGCATTCTTTATAATGGCCAGCAGGGGGCTTTCTAAATTAATATCTATCCAACATCCGCCTGCTAAAAACCAGGGAACCAGGGATATTTCTGAAAATACTTCCTTAAAAAACTGTTTACCTGCAATACAGACATACCAACTCATATACATTTTAATATTGTATATGAGTGCATGATGTATGTATTTGTATGTTTTATAGTATTTATGTCAATAGAAAAAAACCTAAATTTATATATTCTTTCCTGCATAAATGTGCCAGTCAATGCAAATACAGACTTAATATTGAGTAAAAGTCTATTTGATTTTATTTAATTTTATTGAATTTAAAGTATCTAAATTGTGTAATTGACCAGATCCTTGTATCACACTGCTACCCAGTAAACATTCTCTCCCTGATGTGCTTTAACCCTTTAGAGCCGGTCGGAGCGGGCACGCTCTGTTTTGCGTAACTATTTTTAAATCCCGGTAGCTCTGCAACCACGTAAGCTAGCGCAATAATTTTTTTTGCATATGAAACCGGAGGAGTTGTACTTACATCTTATGCCATCAGCTTGTCCTAGGTCACAGTTTCCTTCCACATATAGCTTTGCAAAAACTGCATAAAAAGCACTTGCAGCAACAAAAACATAATATTCCAGAAACACGCTTTGCTGATCCGATCAGCTGTTCATAACACTTCCTACGTTGGAATAGACGTCAGCGCGAACTTTCACATGTCCGCCATTACCTGCCCGAAACCGGAAGTGACGTCATTTTTGCGGAAATGTAGTCTTTTTTACCATCAGGGCCTCAGGGCCTATACTGGTGTTTTTAAAAGTTATCTTTGACTTTATGACTTTCTGTGTCTTTTCTGGGATGCTTAGGACTCATATTGCACTGCTGGAAATAGTTTATTTTGATGCATATGCAGCTTTTTTGCAAATTTGCAGTATAATATTTATTTTCGTTTTTCCTGCAGTGTATAAAAATTGGTGTATTTCAAAAATAAAACTATGAAGACACTCAAAATAAATTTCCTGTGGTGGGAAACTATTTTGTGCAACTTTTTTGTATTTACAGTTTTGAGGGATAAGCCTCTTAAATTTCTCTAACTAGAAATATATGTTAAAAAATCAAAACCGATTTTCAATTTTTTTGTAGTTTATTGCACTTTTTTGTAATTTATGTAATTACTATGCACTTAATGCATACATATTATTAAAATCTGGGCTATAATTGTTGTATTGATGTATAGCAACTTGAAATGCTCCCAAAAATGGCTCCACAGCATGTAAAAATATAATTTAAGCTCTGGCGGACTTGGTTCTATGGTAGGTCTTAAAGGGTTAAGTCAAAATTACTGCCTTTTATATGTTTTTGGGGTGTATTAAACCACTTTTTCAAATTTATTTCAAGGAATCCAGATTTTAAGAAATATTTCTCATTTCAATAGTCAAGCTGCAATCACAGTTGATGTTTGTCTGTGAAGGTCAGACATCCTACACATCCAACACAATAGGGCTGTGTGTTTTCTGTTACATGATTGTTGTGATGTTGAGTCCCTGCTTTAATCACTGTCACCATCACTGAAAAACACACATAGTAACTGTGTTGCCCATTAGCAAACCCTCTACACTCCTCTGCTCGGGCCCTGCTCTTGTGCTCATGCTACAGGCTTCACACCTTTAACACCTCCTGAGCAAACACATCCACACTAGGTTTTTGTGTTCTAGTCTTCATCTCGACACACAAATACTCACCTCTAAGTCTCCCAGTGATCTTTTATCTTGTCCTTTTCATCCTCCCACTCCTCAGTTTGCTCTACTTTTTTCCTTTGCCTTTCTCCTGCCCTCTGGTCCAGTCTGTCCTCTGTTCACTTAGCTCCTCTCAACTTCTTGGCCTCAGGCCTCACCTATCTGTCGCCACCATCTTTGGTCAGGAATTCTAATAATTATAATTATCTCCACTGAGGTGAATGTGATCAGCACCACCTGTTAAACTCTCCTTGCAGAGAATACATCTTCCAAGTAATTTGCATGTGAGAGGAAATCCAAGGAAAGCGAATAATGTCACAAAGCTAATCGCTGCATTTATCAGACATTACTCAGATTATACATGCATGTATTTTACATCATGCCCAATTCAAAACATTTGAGAAATGCACACTGCATCATACACCCTAACACACCCGAGTCTCCTGACATCGTAGACTAAACACATCCTCTCAAATATCCCATCTCTCCACTGGCATGTCAGCGCCACTGCTGCCCTGCATTGCTGCCTTCCTGCATGCTCCGGGGGGGATATTTTATTCATCACTCGCCAGTTTGATATGTGTTATGTTTGTGGGCAGTGATGAGCTCGCAGCCTAGACGCCAAACTGTAACTTCTGCTCTCCTGCTGCTGTAATAAATCAATAATTTCATAGATCGCAGTTTTCTGACTGAACTGTTTGTTTCCTCCTCCCTGATACGTCTTATCACGTGTAGGCCGCGAGCGTCTGTCGGGTATCTTGGGGGTTAGCAGTGAGCAGGCCAGCCAATTCCAAGATCGCTTCCTCCAGACCTACAGAGACGTCCAGGGCTTCATCCAGAGAACCATCCAGCAGAGCCACAAACAAGGTCTGTGTCCATTCATAGTCGTGTTGTATCTAATAATAAGCTTGCCTCAAGGTTAACGAATATGTATTCCTGAAAGCAAAGAAGCTACTTCACAGAACTCAGTAGAAATATATCAAGAGTAAAAGAAAAAATTAAAAGTGTTTGTTGGTTTGTTTGCGTTTGTGTGTGTCAGTCCGATTAGGCCTGCACTTTTGACATGCATAGCAGACTTTAAGTTTCTTAAGCATCCACACCCTCTGTGGATTTGTGTGTGTTTGGCTGGAGATGAAGAGATGTGCTGGATGGGCTGGAGATGTGCTTGCATTGGCAGGAAGAAGACGAACTGCCCTGGGTCAATACTTGAAGGGGACGGGGTGGATAAGAGGGGAGGGGCTGGAGGGTCTGATGGTTAGGACGAGACCCTTTATTTATATTCTGACCGAACTTCCAGCGCAGCACACTTGAGACTTGAACACACGCACACAAAATAGTGTAAAGTCTGCACTTTAACCCTGATTGCACATAGTGCACGAGCCAAGCGTGAACAGGGGGCGGGATGCTTCAGAACAGACCCTCTGACACTCACTGACTGCTGTTTGAGCTAATCTCGCCCTCCGGCCAAGGATCTAATCCCTTCTTAACTTTATCTTATGTGTGCTATATTGACTTTCCCCTCGCTAAGAAAAACACTAGCTAATTACAGAGTAAACCAGATAAATTAGCCGACATCAGTGAGAAACATTCAGCTGTGTCACTATGTCAGCTTCAGATTCTTTGTCAGGCTGTGGCCGCGCAGAAAAACAGCATTTATCTGGTCTAATAAATGTTGAAAAATAACCTCATTTTGTAGCAGACATCAAAAATTAGGTCAGACCAGTGGATGTGTTTCACGCCAGCTGCAGCGGCGCACACCTTTTTTTTTTTTTCTTCACAAACACCGACACGCCGTTACACACAGACAGGTGCTCCATCACCCTCAGCACTGGTGACACAGCCCACTACCTGCTCATCACTTCCCCTTTCTTCTGCAATACGGGCGCCGATCGAAGCACCGTAATGGACTCATTCTTTCAGACTGCCGTGCAGAGATCGCAGTGGAAGCCTCCTCGTTCTCAGGGGCAGAGCGATGATGTGCCAAACAGGGGCTTTAATTCAGCCCATCACCATGGTGATGCTCCCATCAGGGACGGCTCTAGAAGTTATTCGCCCCACACTCTTTGTCTGTGTGTCCCTCTCTCATCCTGTCCATCAGTCTGTCTCTTTCGTTCCTTTCTCTCTTCAACCTCGCGCTTTTGATCCACGCTACCGTCTTTATGTTTCATCTTTCCCTTTTCTTCCCCTCCCTCATTCCACAGCAGCAGGTTAGCTGATCGATAAAACAGCCTTCTTGAATCAATGCTAGCAGCGGCAGCATACTGTATTACACCAGAGTCCCTGGCTGTTTTAGCTGCTGTGCTGTGACTCAGGGAGCAGGGATTAATATGTGCTGTAGCCTCTCGCCTGCTCTGCACAGCTGATCTGACACTACGATGTTTTGCTCAGAAGGATGTTGACTGAGCAGAGATGAGGTGAACAGAGCAACCTCATCTGCTGTCATATTTGCTGAAAATGTATTGGAAAGGGCAATACGAAGGTGAGGTCAGCATCACGGTGTCGGCGTAATTGCAGAGGGGCAAGAAAAGGAGGAGCTGTGTGGAAGTAAATGAGGGCATCAGCCAAGAAGGAACAAGGCAGAGATGAAGAAAAAACAGGGTTGTTTTGATTGTTTATGCCAAACCACAAAAATGATTCAGTCACAGCTGCATTTCTCATAATGGTTGACACTCTGTTTGACACTCTTTGTGGGTAAGCCTCTGCTGTTGTTCCTCACATCGTGCGCTTTTTATTGAAATTCTTCAGATTATTCCTGAGATGAAAAGATGAAAGCAGGTGGAAGTTGTGTTTTGTTTTTCTTTTAAACAGTGGGGAATCACAGAGATCACAAAAAACAGCGAAGCCTTCTTAAGGCTACACTGACATAGGGAGGACTAGCTATGCAAGGATATGAAAACACTCTCATGAAGACGTCCTGTTGCGATGTCCTGTTGTTCATGCACAGGTGCGTGCAGTTCTCCTGCAGACTTTTGCAGACAGTAGAACTGTGAAATACTTGTCATGAATAAAATAAAAGGAGGCTGTCGTTTCACTGCTCATTTCACATTTCATGCTCTGCACATGTAGTCTCAAATGGCTGCAACTCTCAGCTGTGCACACAGCTTTTGTTCAGTAACTACGTAACTCACAGATAAGTTTAATCCTGAAATACTACTTCACCAATATTTTGAGATTTTCAGTTTATGGTGGATGTATTTCACAAATGTTACCAATTTTTTATAATTAGTAGATGTTGATGCTACAGTATAGTGTGAACAGTTCAAGCCTGCTCAAAGACGCTTTTGACAATTTAGGTCAAAAACAGGTTGTTTTAATCCATTGCAAGATAATTGCAGGGAAACCTAAGGACATCATAATATATCATTATATCATTGCTATGTCAAAACATCACCTTTTGTGGATATAACTGAAATGTTATTGCCATGAAATAATAATGATACGCTGCTTTTATAAGGTGTTATAGGTGCACAAATGGTAAAAAAGGTCATTTTAGCCTCTCGCTAGATGGTTGCAACATGATAATAATATCTGATATAGATAAGAACCTACAGGGGTCTGAAATGACTGAGAAAGATTTGTGCTGTGGTGATAAAATAATTAATCCCTGAAAACCTTTCAGGGATTAATTATTTTACATGATCAGACCTTAAGATTAAGCTGAAAACGTTTCAGTACATTAGGCAACATCACCACAATCAGTACCAATAAAATCTTTTCTGTTGTCAGTAAATATTACAATATTTTTCATACCTAAACTGAAATAAAAATCAGATTCATATTCAGAGTTATTCAGAGTCGTTTTATATATGAGTAAAGCTGTTATAGGCTGTGTTTTTATACCAACAGTTGATCACATAACAGTTTGACTGGTCACATGGAGTAATCGAGCCTACAGAGGTTTTCCCACTTTGTCTTACATGATTTATAACTTACTTTTGTGTAGCTGTCTTTGTCGTGGTCCCAGAGTTTTAACCTTTCAATGTCTTGAATTTTGTTTAGAATCAAATGTTCTGTGTCTTTTTTCACCGTGAGCTAGGGCTGTGCGATATGACCAAAATCTCATATCCCGATATAAGAATTCTATCGTCCCGATAACGATATAAATCACAAAAATGTAACATTTTCTGTAAATTCTGTGAATCTCGGGCAGCTCGACTTGCGGGAAGTGTTTCCAGCTGCGCGTCATGTAGCTGGAGTCCAGTGGTTTAACAGATGCATGAAACTATACATTTTTAGACATAAGTTGTAAATGCCGCCGTTTTCTTTGTGAGTATTTATTACACGGCATGCTGCGGGGGAAAGCCTGTTCTAATGTTTGAGTCTAATGTTTATTTTTTAGCACCTGGCGGCTCTTTTTTACTTCTCATCCGTAAATAATCTGCTCTTTCACGTGATTCAGTTTATTTTGAAAAGTCTCAACAGGATCTTGAGCTTTATTGTGAAAGGTTTACGTGGAACATAAACAAGCGGACACGCGATGCTGTTACCGTCGTTGTTGCTAACGACAACGCATAAAAACAGGCGCTTGTCTGTCGGTAGTGTGGTTATATAAAATATAAGAGAAAGAGAGAACTTTAAGAAATTAATATAGCCACTGCATGTGACCATCAAACGATTGAAAAAATATTGACGTAACCAGTTTTATTTTTCGACCACCACGAAACAAACGATAGCGTAAAATGAGACATTTTTATATCATCATCCAATATATATCGTTAAATCGAACAGCCCTACCGTGAGCCTGTGTTCTCCGTTTTTTCTTGATTGCTTTAGGTTTTGAGTTTTATTTTCTTCTTACAGTCGAGTTTCTAGTTGGTGTTTATGGAGATTGTTATGTGTTTAGTTTCCACAGGGCTCCTTTTGTTTGCTGTCTTTT
This sequence comes from Simochromis diagramma, assembly GCF_900408965.1. Taxonomy (NCBI): domain Eukaryota; kingdom Metazoa; phylum Chordata; class Actinopteri; order Cichliformes; family Cichlidae; genus Simochromis; species Simochromis diagramma. The sequence goes on from NW_024387057.1 coordinate 649,417, forward strand.
TTTTTTTTTTTTTTACAATTTTGTCTCATCTTTCTGTGTTTCTTCATCTGTTGGTTCACTCATGTTTCTACATTACCTTGTTTCAGTTGTTGTCCATTTCGTGTTTTATCTCCCATTTGTTGTTCTGAGTTTTACTTCTTCTGTGTAGTTATTTAGATTTGGTTAAGCTGTTACTCGTTACCCTCCTGTGTTCAATCCTCAAGCAGTGTGTGTATAAATAATCCTGTCATTCCTTTGGTGGCTGTTATATCATCATGTGTCTGATTTTCTTTGTAGTTTGTTTTGTTACTTGTGTTTTCATGGACTTAGTGTTACTTTTGGATTATGAGTTTTGCGTTTTTATTGATGTATTTGGAACGTCTAAACTAAACTACTCCTCAAGTTAACTTTAAACATTATCTACCTTAACAGCTTTCACGTGCAGACACCCGTGCTTAGCAATTACCAGGTAAACATAATTGAAAGCTCATCCATCAGTAGATCCATTTTCTTCTGCTTATCAGGGTCGGAGTGGAGCTGGAGCCTGTCCCAGCTGAAGGCAAGAGTCCGGGTACAAAAATAAAATCTTATCAGCTAGAAAAAAATGCTTCTTTAGGTGTTGGTAATGACCAATAACTGGCTAAGCTAAAACAGTAAATATTGGACTTCAGTTGATCTGTTACCCAGAAATGTATCTCAAGCTGTTTTTTACTCATAATGGGTCTTTAGGGGGGTGATTACCTTCTTAAGCACAATCAATCTGCAAAGATTGTAATAACTGAATGATTGTAACCCGATTTGAGAAAAAAAATTAAAACTAGGTACACTCCTGGTCATGCTTTGTCTCTTGGTAAAAGCTCTTAGGGGAGGTCCACATACTCCTCTGTGCAGGAAAAAAACAACAAATTAAAACACCATGTTGCATTGTAAATGTTGGGTTTGTTAAAGAGCAGCTGTTTGCTGGCAACAAAAGGCAACAATTAAAGTAACAAATAAAAAATAAAAAAACACTGTAAGTGTTGTTCATTAACCCTTAACTAGTCTGCTTCATTAGGACTGCGTGGGTTTGTGTTTGAATGGCAGAAACTCACCAGCTGTCAAACAGTTTTAGTTTAAGCATTGTTATGGTGCATGGAAGCGCAGCCTTTGTTGACTATAATGTTGATGCTGAATGGGCTCTTATAACTCATTTTTTATGTCTTTGTTATAAATATTAATTTGATTAGGAGGATGGTGATGAATTATGAAATAACACAGCATATATTTACCAGATGTTAATTATACTACAGCGTGGTTACCCAGCCGTGGATTTCTGTGATGTTGCCGTAACACTTCCAAAAGGCTGACCACAATAACAGGCTGAACTTGAAAAACACTGGCCTGTGTCACTCTCAGTGGAAAAACACAGCCTGTTGGGAATGAAAACAAACACATTCCAGTATGATTCACCACCATACCTGGGGATAAAGGTCACATGCATGTGTCACGGGTCAGTTCACAATGAGCAGAGTGTTAATGTTTGTTGCTATCTGTAGAGCACTTGTTTCCAGCGCATTTATGCTTGTGTGCGGGATTGTGTGTGTGCGTTCAGGGAAGAGGGTCATTCAGGTTTCATGTCCTAGCTGGATTAGCTCATAGTAAGGGATATCAGAGGGATTTGGCTGTACAGCCTGCTCCATTGTCCTGTTAGTGGAATGTTCTGGCCCACTGTGTGTGAGTGTGGCCGCACGTGTGTGCGTTGCATACCTGCATATGATAATGTGTATTATGTACGTATCACATCAGTGCACATTCTTGCTGCCCTTTGTGTGTTCGTGTCACTTTTCTAGGAATGTGTGTGTTTCTCTTTTCTTTACGGTGCGACTCGTTTGGATGTCGGTGTTTTTGTGCGGATGGCCGTTTGCGTGTGTCTTTGTAAGCCTGCTGTTACCATAATCACCTGTAATGCTCTATCAACAAATGGCTTTTCACACAAAATCACTGGTGTTTTTTGTTTTGTTTTGTTTTCTTTGTTTTTTTTATATTTTGCTGGGGTTTTATTGCCTTAAGGCATCCTAAACCTGCAGAGGTTTTACACAGGTGCTCAACATTGGTAACTTGTTTTACACAAGCTTGTAAGTTGAGTTGAATTTGCATCTAATGAAATTTGCTATATAAATAAAATTCTCATTGTCTAACTGTAGATATTTAAAGCCTGAAATATGTTTTAATATAGCTAATAAATGGTAGATGGCAGAGATTGGTGTAGCCACACTAATGGAAATTGTTTTTTATGGATGTTTGTTTTTTACATTCGATGCTTTGATGTTAGGGTTTGTTTGTAACTATGGACATGGTCAGCAACAATATTCAGGTAGGTTGTGGTATTTAAATCATGATCAGTTGGTACTAAGGGACTCAAAGATATGCCAAGAAAATATCCCAACAGGCTGAAGTAATTTAAGCCTGGGTGGATCCATGCTTTCGTGTTGTTTATGCTAAATTCTGATCCCACCGTCTGAATGTTGCAGCATGTTGTCCAGTTTTGGTGAGCTGGTGTGAATTGTAGCCTGTTTTAACAGGACAGGAGGGGTAACTGGTGTGGTCTTCTGCTGCTGTGGCAGTTATATGTGTTCAGACATGATCTTCTGGATACCTGACCTGTAAAGAGTGTTTATTAGAGTTTCTCTTACCTTCCTATCATCTCAAAGCACACTGGCCATTTTCTGTTTTTCAGACCATTCTCTGTCAACACCAGAGATGGTTGTGTGGGTAAAATAAGTCAATCAGCAGTTTCTGAAATACTCAGACGAGCGTATCTGGTACCAACGATCATGCCACATTCAAAGTCATGAATGTTTGCATGCCTAAACGAAATTATTTGCTGCTATGTGATTGGCTGATTGGATATTTAAGGGAGTAAGCTGTTGTTTAATAAAGTGGTCAGTGAATTTATAATAATGGTGTTAAAATGACATTATCATACTGTAATACTAAAATAAAACACTATGTTTTAAAGTTTAGGGGTTTTTGTTTCTAGTTTTGAAACAAAGATCATTTTCTCAATAAATCTAATTTTCTTTGTACAGTTTGTTTTTTTTAACACTTAATTACTGACCATAACTAACCATAATTAACCATAATTAACCATAATTACTGACCTTAGATTATTTTAGACTAGAGTATTTCTCATAAATGGATGAAACGGTGCAGGTTTGATCATGATCACAAACCGGCCCCAGACTGTAAGACTCGGCCCTCATCTCTCCTCCACTCGCACACTGAGCACCGGCTCCCCACAGGGCTGTGTGCTGAGCCCCCTCCTGTATTCTCTCTACACCCACGAATGCAGTTCGACCCACAACAACACTCTCATCATCAAGTTTGCTGATGACACCACGGTAGTCGGACTCATCTCGAAGGGAGACGAGGCAGACTACAGAGAGGAAGTCCTGAAGCTGGCAGCATGGTGTTCAGAAAACAACCTGGCACTGAACACTAAGAAAACCAAAGAGCTCATTGTTGACTTCAGGAGACACAGCACTGACTTGGCCCCCCTCTACATCAACGGGGAGTGTGTGGAGAGGGTCCACACCTTCCGGTTCCTTGGTGTCCTCATCTCTGCTGACATCTCCTGGACAGGAAACATCTCAACAGTCATCAAGAAGGCCCAACAGCGGCTGCACTTCCTGAGAGTCCTCAGGAAGTACATTGTCCATTGAGAGCCTGCTAACCTACTGCATCACGGTATGGTACGGCAGCTGCACCAAGGCGGATAGAGTGAGGCTTCAGAGTGTGGTCAAGACAGCACAAAAGATCATCGGCTGCCCTCTCCCCTCCCTGATGGACATGTATTCCTCCCGCTGCCTCAGCAGAGCAGCAAACATTATCAAGGACAGCTCCCACCCTGGCTTCAACATGTTCAGCCTGCTTCAGGTGCATCAACACAAAAACCCACAGACTCAAAAACAGTTTCTTCCCCAAACTCACACATGCACCGATAACACAGCCCCCCCCCCCAATTTTTTTTCTTCGCACTTCCTCTATGGACCACCACTGTGCAATACCAATTCTATGTGCAATAACTCAACTGTATATACACAACACTATTATTACATATGACTTTTTTTTTAAAAAACGGCTTGTATATTTGTACATTTTATATATACATAATATATTCTTATATATATATGTATATACTCTATATATCTAAATGATATATAGCTATATAGAGATTATATATATATACTATTATATGATATATATACATAGAATATAATACTTAATATATATATTATAGATTATTTTATATATAGATATTATATATATATCTATATACTATATCTTATATATATATCTATGTATATTATATCTCTATATCTATGTATATCTATATATAGTACTTACTATATATATTATAGATATCTATATATATAGATATATATATCTATATATACTATATATATATATATATATTCTATATATCTTATTATATATATCAGATATATCTTATATAGAGATCTAGATATATACATATATATATCATATATATATATATATATACTATCCTTTCCCTTGTTAATCTACTGGTCCATATGTATATAGTGCTACAGAACTGCATGTTTACACTGAGTAGGAGATGCTCTGTATCTCATTGTACAACTGTATAGTGACAATAAAGGCATTCTATTCTATGTAAATTTATAGCTGTATAAACGTGGTTGTAAATGAATCGTTCAGTATAGTTGTTAAAACAGCTTTTGTTACTGGGGGGGTTTGAAGACTCAAAGGGTTTTTTAGCTTTGAATGATAATCTGCTTCTTGACAGGTCATCGAGTGTACAGCACGCTTTAAAACTCCACCATTTTTAGCATTTTTCTTCGTCTGCAGGTCTGCTTGCATCCATCTGTTTGTAGATCTTGGGCTGTAAAAAGCCTTCTGTTTCTCCAGCGGGAGCTGCTCAGATTTTGATCATTTGCCTAAAGTGATGCCTCTTAAGTCAGTATTAGTTGGAGCTGATGGCTGTAAGTTTGAAAACGTGGGAGATAAAAATTGTGTGTGGATTTAGAAAGAAGTGAATTTATCAGTTCAGACTGCTCCTCATCTCTGCAGCTCTCTCTTTGAGGCTCAAAGCTTTAGGTTGTGTTGTTAGCCGCTGCTAGCATAACACATCTGCAGCTTCAATACAGCTGACACAGTTGACTTGTGAACTATGAAGTCTCTGTGATTTTACAAGGAATAAAATAAACATGAAATAAACAAAAAATATAGTTTGGTTTGGCTGCATTAACCGTTGTCAGTACAACGCTGCTACACAAAGGGAATGTTACATTTATGATTTCACACTGTGGATACCAAGTAAAGGCAACCCCAGGCCAGGGTAGCTATGTCTGTTTTTTCCTCTGTCATTTGAATGATTATACTGAGGTAACATTTTTCTAGTGTGTAAAAAAACCCCAAAAAACCCACCTGTAGCAGCAATAACTTGAATTCATCTTTTTCTCTGTGACTTGATGGTCTCTCACATCATTCATCACCCTCCACCACCGTGCTGACAGCCGGTGGTGTTTGTGCTCATATGCTGAGCTTTTCTCCAAATGTGGTCTTTGCATCATTGTGTGTTCGTGTCATTGTTCCAGGCGTCTTGTGCTGTGTTCATTTTAGAGAGAGGCTTTTTGTAGCTACACCTAAACTGAACATCCACCCTTTCAAATTGGGACCTCACCAACCCATCGTCAAAACCCATTTGAAAATTAATTTTTACTATTTGGCATTTAAACCTGTGTTTTGTAGTTGATGTGTTTTTTTTTAACTTGGTATTATGATGTTTTATCCTCAAACAAAAACAACTGAATTTATCCACAAGGAGCAAATACAATTCTTATTCATATTAATCTTTTATCTGTACAGCACTTTGATCAACGCTTATTGTTTTTAAATGAGCCTATGAATAAATACATTTACTTCACATGACTCCTGGCAGCTGGCACCATGCTTGTTCGTTTTTCTGTCATTAGATTTTTAACTTGGTGACTGAGGCCTGTAGAGTTTTGCATCTAGCTCTTGGGAGTTTTCAGTCTCTCTGAGCACTCCATGCTCTGACCTTGGGGTGAATTTGCTGGGATGTCCATTGTGTTAACACACACCTCCAGATCATCAGATCTTTGGTATTAAAAAAAATACTATATCTTCCAAGGAAACCAGAGCAAGTAATGTACTATTCTTAGAAAAATCATTATTAATTATTCCATTTAAATATTCATTTTTTCAATTCTTTTAGGTTATGTGCTGTCCATTATGGGTCGCAGACGGAACCTCCCCAATATCAACTCCCCAGACTGGGCCATCCGCATGCAAGCTGAGAGGCAAGCTGTCAACTTTGTGGTCCAGGGTAGGAAGACTGATAGCACTCTTTGTGTGTGCTTTTCTCAGCTTCTCTTTATATTTCACCTCAGTGAAGTAGGCTTTCAAACTACTTCTCTGACCTGGAGGGTTTGCCTCTTGTTTGTTGTGTATGTGTTTTTATTTGTATGTACAGGTTCTGCTGCGGATCTCTGTAAGATGGCCATGATCAGAATCTTTAACCTGGTCTCCTCCTCCAGCTCGCTGTCTGCCAGGTACCACCTCTAAACACGGCACTGCTCACCAAAGATGCACAGACTACCAAAATCTCCTCTCTCCTTTGACGAGACAAAATACGCAAATGCGTGTTGGCTCTCCATACCGCACGTCTTTCTAAATCTACACAATCAGAACTTGCTCATGTTCCATATTTATGCAGGAGATCTGACAGAGCTTGTCTTACCAAAACACACAAACGACTTGCTGTGGTTTACCAGCCAGCTACATTTGTAGAGATGAGGCATGATCCTGGATTAATGCTGGTAATGATGCCAAACAATCAGCTGGAGTAAACAAAGTTGAAGCAAAAGCCAATATATAACAAAATTACAGAGCAGTGTGCGAAGTAAACGGAGGAGTCTGCTGAAACAGTCAGATGCCTCATTCTTTATTTTTAGTAGCTTTAATAGCAACAGTGGTGTTTACTCTCTATGTGTGTGTGTGTGTGTGTGTGTGTGTGTGTGTGTGTGTGTGTGTGTGTGTAGGCTTATGGCTCAGCTCCATGATGAGCTTCTGTATGAAGTGGAGGACTCCCAGGTGCAACAGTTTGCAGGTAAAAAAAAAATCATTTTATCAGTTATTGACAATTAAAAAAAAGGTCCAGGTCAAATTTTACTTAAATAAAAGTCAGTCCAATAGCTTCAGCACGCTTTTATTTCTTTAAGCAAAACTGTTTCTTAAATTAGTTTCACTTTATATGTTTCAGCCAATTGTCTGTGCCTCAGTCTCCGGGGCCGTCTCTCTGCACTAATGTATTGTACACAGGAGCCATGTCACAGCGGGGACAGTAGATAAAACACTGAAAATACCTGAAATGTGTAAAGTTGGTGTTTTAAACAGTGTAGTGTTTGGATCACTCTGAGATTTGAATAAAGATTTTTTTAAGTGAATTAAAATCTTGTTTCCTAAGCTTTAACATATAATTGCTATGCACCATTATTTTTTATTGTTCAAAAATAAATACAGATTTTGTTTGTGCAGCTCTGGTAAGAAGTAGCATGGAGTCGCTACAGCACATTGATCATCTGGGAGTCCATCTGAAAGTGAGTAAAAGAAGTGTAATTGAACTCAGATGGCGGTATGGTCTTGTCACATGTCATGTGGAGTGCAGGATTGATGGGAAACTGTAGATTTTCTTGCTAGTGGACTGTGGCTTAAAGCAGTCAGTAAGCAGGTTACTGCAAACAGACTGAACTAACACACTGGGTCCTGCTATTCTGAATCAAATCACCCTTTGAAAGCCCAAACAGAATAAACATGTTCCACAATAAACAAGCTCAAATTTACAAAAATGTCAGATGCTTCAGAGGCCTTGAAAAAATATTTTAATGAAGGAAATTTGTACCAGACGACCCCTTCTGTTTTTAATTTGGCTGCTCTCTCCCTGCACTTCCTTGATACAACTGCATGCGAACGTACTGTTTGCAGTCTTTCAAGAATTTTTAAGCAATATGATAACAGCACCTACTGCACTTGAACGGTAAATCGGTGTCCGACTTCTGGAAGTCAATCAGAGAAAGGCAAATGCAGGACTCATTCGTCATTTTTATACTCATCACACTACGCATGTAAACACTACATCTTGTTAAGTCTTCAGCTTTTTGCCTTTAGTGAAAAAGTCTGACGTGAATAAATTACTGATATATTAGAAGATAAAAATTTGGCCGTTCTTTTTAAACCTTATGAAGGTTTGAGATTTAGGACACGGGTTGCCATGTTTTGATAAAAAGGAGCATATTGTTGTTTGTTTGCTGTTGTTTTGTGGTGTTTGGTGCATGTTGAAGAAAAATGTATTTAAAAAAAAAAAAAAACCAGCCAACGCCCTTCCTTTTCATCTGTGTGATTCCCAGGTGCCCCTGAAGGTGGCAGTCTCCAGTGGCAAGTCTTGGGGGTCCATGTCTGAGCTTGATGTCCCTCCAATGTTCCCCTCTCTTTGAGCGCGTCGCCTCCCTCCCTTCACCTCCTCGACGGCGACGCCTCTCTGTTGAATCTGCTTCTTCTCCCCCTCGATGAGCTCCTTTCTTCCCCTCATAGTCTCCTCTTCATCTGTACCCCTTCACTTGTCCTGTATCCTCATCACTATGGAAACCAGCCAGCTGAAGCTCCCACTTACTTTTTCTCCATCCGTATCCGGGGGCAACGGCAGGAGCCTCAGACTGGATCGCACCAGTTTGGTGTTTTTTTTTTTCTTGCTCTCTCTCTCTCTCCATCCTCCAGAAAAAGATTCCTTGTCCTCTTCCTCTCCTCCTCCTCTCCTCCTCCTCCGTTTTCTCACTATTTTCTTAGATGTTTTTCTGGTCGTTGCCAAGGTGAACACTTCATGTTCAAGAGAGGGCGTGATATTTATCGGTTCATAAAATTGTTTCAGGTTTTAAAAAGGTTTTAAAAAAAAAAAAAAGAAGTAGTTAACCTCTTTATCTCTGTGGTGTTTTATAGAAAAGACTTCCTTGTATTTATTGTTCTTTTGCCTTTTGTGTGTGTGTGTTTAATAAACCTCACATGTTCTTGTAAATATTCCCGGTCCCACCGTTTATCTCCCATTTTCATGCATTTATTTCTGAAGCTAATTTGCATGCTACATTTTAGCAAGCTCTTCGTGGATTCGTGTTTATCGAGTCCTTTGAGGGATAAATCATACTTGGAAAAAGCATTAAAACAAAAATGAGCTGCATTTAAAACATTTTGCTGTTTTAACACAACGAAGCTTCGATGTGTTCAGAGACACTTGTGTGTAATAAACTTCACCTCGTGTTGGCTGCATTCATGACTCAGAGCAGATGATCTAATTTTTCTCTGCTCTTCGCTCGCTGCAGCTCATCTTTTATCTGCTCACTTGGCTCCAGCCCACTCGCCCCTTTTGTCTTGTTTTTTTGCCTCTCTCTCTCACACACGCACACATTCCACGAATGCTCGTATGGACACGTACATGCACGCACGTCCACCGACACCCACACTTTCCATCCGTGCAGCCGAAATGAATGCGCTCGCGCACATTCAGCGGCTTCCAGGCACACTGACCGACTTTCTTTATCTGTGGCAGCCACAGCTAGACACTTTTTATAGTGTCCTGCAATTAAGACCCTTCGAGCCTGCAAAATGTGTCTGGCAGAACCATACGCCTTGTGACAAGATCAACAAAGCCTAACCCCCCCATTATGCATTTGAAATGTCACATCACGTTGGCTGCTAATTGTAGGAGTTGTCGGGACAAAGGTGCATGTGGAACATCCAGCAGATCCAACATGAGTAGTGTCTTGTCATGCACTTAAATTCCTGTAGTTTCCCTTGTTTTTTGTTTTTATTCCAGGGGAATCAACCTTCCCTTTTCCGCTCCATTAGAGAAGTGTTTCTCACCAGGTCAGTCTGAGTAGTTCAGAGCCAGACCAAGGGACAGTGTTATGGAAATCTGCCCCTCTATTCTCTCATTGTTCTGTGGTTAAAGGGTGAAAGCCCCCCCTCCTCCTCCTTCTCCACCTCTTTGCGAGGGAAACGAAAGCCTGGTATGTGCAAATTCAAGAGGACACTCGCGCTTTTGGAGTTGTTCGAAGCACGAGGGAGGTAAAACAAACACTTCTTTGTTTTTCCAGAGTGTGTTTTATTTAGCAGTGTCAGTTGCACAGCAGACTGTGCTGGTATCCCACTTTTGCTCCACTCTGACTTGGGCTTTGACCTTTGATTTGATAGGTTAAAATGGTCGGGCATTAAATTAAAATGAAAAACGTAATTAGACTTCTTGAACGTTAATCTCTTTTCCAGGATGTAATTGAGGTTATTGAGTGTGGTCATTTAAGTGATAACTTCACCTCAGTGACCTGTGCCGTTAACAGGAGCCGATCCCGAATCCCTCTCAAGACTCCAGATGAGCTTCTCCCTCGCTGCCAGGAGGTGTGTAAGTAGAACCTGCAGTATATCCCCCACCCACCCACAGCTGACATTTATGTCACTTCAGTTCAAATATTGCTGTCTCATTTCTCTCCTCCCCTCTGCTCTCTTTGGGGGGAAAAAACAACTCCAGCACCGTGTAAAATGCATCATCATTTTAATCGATACAATATATGTACATCCATGTTTCAGTCATCATAATGCAAGAAATCCCATCTTTACATCTATACAGTGTTCCAGTTGTATTCAGTATAAAAGAAAGGGTTAATAATCACGATATTAAGAGTAATCCCCATGTGGTGATGCAGAAGTCTTCCAAACGAATGGCAGAAAGGGAACTGAAAGCTAATAGATCTCAATAAATGCCACTGCAGTCTCACAGAGGTCACATGGTGTTACTGTCTTGCTCTCTCTCTCTTTGTCTATCTCATGCTCCATCTTCTCAAACTCCCTGGGAATAAATAAATATGCAGAAATCACCACACCATGCTTGGTCTAATAATGTACATTAGAATCATGTTGCAAGATTGGATTTTAACCCTCCTTCCTTCATACATGTGAACCTTCTGGGCCCCCGGTGCTGTGTACTGGCTGTTCTACTTGAAAAGGGGCCTCTTTTCCATCCCCTTCAGGTCCCTCGGGTACAAAGTTCCCTCAGATGCTGTTTAACCTCCACCCCCCTACTTCAAGTCCATCCATCTCATCCATCTACGCTCCTTCCATTTCTTTATCATGGCGGGCTTGTTGACCTGCCTGCCTCCCCACAGTGTGGCTGCATATCAGTCCCCCTGCTGTGCTTTGTGTGGTCAGTTTCCTGGCAACAGACAACAGCAATGACAAAGCTCCAGGGCAGAGAAAGCCCTCTTTGCATTACAGCAGCTTACTATAGCTAGATAGCTCCAGAGCCCCTGATGTTCATGGTCATGGCTGGTGTGTGTGCGTGCTACAAGCTAAAAGAGCTGCAGTGTTCGGGCTCGCAGTACGACAACGCCAGAGAGTTCAAGCAGACAGGAAGTCCACAATGGCGGCGCTTCTGAAAGTGGCTGCTGCTGTTTCTGTGTGACTCTTGTGAGGTAGCACAGATTAAGACACCTGCACTACTGCAGAATCAATTCTCTTATTTTAAAAATATATTTTTATATATTTTTAAATCCACAAGCGTGGTTACAAAAAGGAGTAAAAATGACCCCCAGATGCTATATACAGTAAAATATACTTTACAGCTTTACAGGTAATAAATCGTAGATTAAAAAAAAAAAAAAAAAAAGCCTTTGAAAATCACTGGTAAGATACGCAGTTGAGAGCAGTGATTTCGGCGGCTGCAGCACGGTTTTAATTGATTAGCTTCGGTCGTGCTGACAGACTGCAGGAAGTGAAGTCGCAGTGCATGTTTAAATGGTGCGAGTTAATCAAAAAGTCCTTATGGTTGAATAAAAGCTCTGTTAAGAGATTTACAGAAGCAAGCATTTACAGAGTGGGACTACACAATCTTTTTTTTTTTTTGGTCCTGTCTGCTTGAACTCTTTTTTTAGCATCCATTAGCCCCTTTGTGTCATTTCCCTTTGACTTCTGTACAAATATGTAGCGGTACCCCTTTTAAAAAGCAGATCTTTGACACCCCCTATGTAAAGACACATAAAAATAAAAAATAACCCCAAACATTTTACAATCAAACACCCCCTCAGGCTTCAGCATAAATGAGCGGTAATGTTACAATACTAATTGTTACAGTGTCGGGCATGTAAATATCAATGCAGCATTTCATGTTTCTTGATAAAATCCTTGCCATTGTTCTGTTCTTTTGCCTCCTTGTGTTTATTGCTTGCTTAGATGGCACATGGGCAGAAGTTTTCCAGATAATAACGAGTAAATTACAGGGCTGTGCTGAACAAAATGGAGCCGTGTGAGGAATTAAAAATGCAGCAGTTTCTGTCACCTTTGGCAAATTTCCACCTCCTAAAATAGCCTTGGGTTGTAGCATGAACTATTACATTGTATCCTGTATATATATATCTTTATGATACATACAGTTGATGATACAGGAGAAACTTTATCCATGTTCTTTATAGGAAATGGTAAAAAAAATCAAACTACCTTGTACTGTATTAGCAAAACAAGACACAGTTGTGCTACAAGTGCTTCATGTGTTCTTGGCACCCGTGGCCTCAGTCCAGAGTGAGTCCTTCAGCGCTCTCCACAGTGGAGCAAAGTCCTCACCAGAGGTAGAGAGAGAGAGAGGGAGTCCATGCTGTGGAGCTCTGTTGCCTCCTCCACCCTCCTCCACAGCTCCCCCACCCCACCCGCCGTCAATTGCCAACGTGGCACATTCCTCCCTCGCCCCTCGCCCTCCTCGTCAGGTGGAACAGTCCAGGCGACATCCATTTTCCGAGACTAAAATAAAAAAAAACTCCATCGGGATCGGTTAAAACCAGCAAGGATGATAGGCTGCAGTAAATAATACATAAGCAGCAGGAAGAGATGGCGGCTATTTACAATCGCACAAAAAGTCTAACGTCTAATGTTGAGAGGTTGAGTCATCTAACAAAAGACCCAATTTTCTGTTTTTTGTTATTTTACACTTTTTCTCGTTCAAAAAGCAACCAGACCAAAAAAAAAAAGATACATAAAATGTCGGTAGTTTACATTCATGCCTTTGAATGTTCGCCCACAAAGCGGCTGAGCACGGACACGCAGCATCAGAGTAACGCAACACACCCACAGGATCTGTACATTTGTGCAGTTTTCAGGTCTATGCTCCTTTACCAGCAGATAAACTGAATGAATATCGTGACATGATCGTGACACTGGAACCGTTTTTGTACCTAGCGTGAAGTTGAAGCGGCCACTTGAGTTAAAATAAATAAATACATAAATGCTGAAGATGTGCCTCTGTTTTATCCATCAGAGAAGAGCATCAGGTGATCTTTTTGTTATTATTTTAAAGCCCTCTGAACTAAAAGAGCCTTCTCCAGCAGGAGAGGCGTCCATGCAGCATACCTTCTCAGGAAGGAAAGCTCACGCTCACACTCAAACAAATCACAGGAAAAACAAACAGAAACCAGCGGTGAGATTGGTTTTTGGATTGTACATCAGCAAAATACGTCATAGGAACGGTGCGTAACTAAACATACACTCTGATAGACGCTGCATACCGTCTACATTCTAACATTAAGTATGCTCTACCAGTTTTACACGGAGGTCAGGCTTCACAGGGTGTAGCATTCACATTAAGTAGAAAACAGACATTACTCAGACTAGAAATAAATGCATTTTAGTCAGTGCACTTTGCCTTTTACAATTCAAAGTCACCCTTCAACTACCTCAAGTCATGCAGTCCACAGCGTTTTTAAACTCCAGTGTTTGATTCCAGTGCATAAGGCCTTGGCAAAGGCATTTTGAATACCGTCCCCTTTTTGTTCAGAATATGTATGAATGTGGATAATAGTTCCTCCCATAATACACGAAGGAGCTTTATAAAATTTCATCAGGCAGAAAACTGAGATTGGCAGCAGCAGAAATGGCTCAGAATCGACAGACTTCACATTCCTCCACAAGATCTAGACAGGATTTTTTTTATTTTATTTCGTTTTTTAACCGTCCACCTCAGGAAGGCCCACTTCCTGCTCTCAACCTCAAGCAAGTCTGATAAAGACCGGGCTGAGCCATGCAGGGAGGACCTGAATACACTGGCAGGGATAACCACTGTGTTTTCTGTCCCACTGACTGTGATATCTGATTGTACATGAGGTGAAATAAATGTTATAGTCTGATCCATAGCTTTTAGCGTTCATGCTGTAGTTTGGCTCTAACTTCCGTGTTCGGTACTCTGTGAAGTTCCCGAGAAGCTGTTGCTCCAGAAACATCACAAAAAAATAAAGTGTGGCTCCCTTTTGACTCTCCAGCAACAACCAAGTTCAAAGCAGATGCATCAAGGTGGTGTGAGGCATCCTCCACGTGTCGGCCCAGTGAAAACATCTGAAAGAACTGTTTGATGCTTTCAGTGCCTTCGTGCCTCGTTTTTTTACTCTATAGTGCTTCAGTGGGATTTCTTGAATTGGCGCTATTTTAAAGATAAAAGCGTACCAGCGGCTGAGCCTCCTTTACGAGTGCGTTGTTTCTCGTGGCTCAAATTTAAGGAAGAGTTAAGGAGAAGAAGCCTTAGTGTCATCGGACCCAGCGTCCAGGGTCTTGCCTTCATTATGGGGATAATATACAAATATCCTTATATATAATCTATAATATTGTGGAGAGTGTAATACAGAATTAGATGCAGAAGAAAACGTGTGCATGTTTCATTTTAGGCATTGAGCACAATTAAAATCTAATCATCTAACTTGTGTTTCCTTTAGGATCAACTTAGCAGGGACTTTTTTCCCCCTTTTGCATCATTAACTTTCAAATGCTCAATGAAAATCTAGCAAATCTTACCAAAGAAGAACACACTTCGAGTCACATTCCTTCAATCCCGCTCCAATTTATGAAAGGATCTACTGCTAATCGACCCCCAGATGGTGACCGATTAATCTGATTACTTTCCAATTCTGCAAGGCTTTTAGATTCGGATACAGTGGTGAAGGTTTACAAGCACTGGCTTGTGGCTGGTATTAATTTCACGCCCTTGTCATGACAATTAAGAACGTAAACCATTACTTTAAAAGAAACAAGAGAAAATAAAATACAAGTCCATTTTTCCATTGTAATTCATGTGTTAGGAGTTTCTCTCCTAAAAGTTATATTTGCATTCAAAGACACATTTCATGCAAATGGTACAACTTTTTTTCTTTTTTTTTTTCCGAAGAAAGAAACACATATTTGTTTTCTATATGTTTATATCAAAGAAGAAGCTTATTTTCTTTTTTTATATATATATGTAGTATATATATATCAATTCACTTTTTTCTACACTTTTCTAGGGCAGGCACCGTACACACACCGGGTACAGAGGCATGCCACACTTGCATTGCTTTTGCATTCTACAGTTGGTTGGCTGGCAGGCATAATGTCATCCAGGCAGTGCTGCATTTGGTGAGTGTCTGCACCAACTCTGAACACACACACACAGGCATTTTCTCCCTCACTCTCTGAGTCTTTTGCGTCACACCCATACAACCATACATCATGTGCAACTTAGCTCCAGCCAGTCCAGGCAGCGCCACACTGCCTAGATGACATCAGATCAGGGGGCGGGGGTCTACGGCTGATGCGACAAGCTTCAAATGGAGTAGTAAAAGCAGTGCAGCAAGGCTCCTGTGGCACATGCAGAGAGGGGCCAGGAATGGCTGGAAACTTGAGCAGGATAGGTCAAAGGTCAGCGGAGGGTGCGCAGGGTTCAAATGGAGGGTGCATGGTCTAGCCCAGGGTTGCAGACAGATTCATGAATGGGAGGTAGGAGGGGAAGGAAAGCAAGGCAAGAAGGGCCAGTGCTAAGTTTGTGACAATTACATCTGTATTTTTTTCCCTTTTTATATATTATGTGCTTTTTTTGTTACGTTTTGCTTTAGGTTGGACTTTTTACAAATGGTTTAATAACATAACTGAGGCTCAGAGTATGGATGGCTGAATCTACTGGTGTCGTACGCTCGGAGGATGAAGATGGAGAGAGGTGTTATGGGAGAAACTCTGACGTTCGCTACATGAGTTTTTCAGTTTTTCAGCTGTATACACAATATAAGTACATGGAGGAAAGGGAAACACTAATGCCAATAGATCAGATAAAATAATCAACTGCTGTTTGTGCTCAGTCATGTACTGTAGGTTTGTGAGTATTGCTTGTAGTCTTACTCAAGTTGCTCCCCAATAACCTGGATTAAGCAGGCGGAGTGTAGACTGCAGCTACTTTGTAATTGTTGTAGTTTTGACAGTAAAATTTGCATATTTAAATGAAGTTTGTTTCCTCTTCAAAGTTATAAAATTACTAATCATCAGTTAAACACTGAACTGTATCCAAAGTGTTAGAATTTACCTTGATTCAATCAGTAAACAATTTTAAAAGTACACAAAGAAAGTACTAATGTTTAGTTTCATAATACTTGATTCAGTGAGAAAGGTTCATCGCACACAGCTGAGACTCGGTCTGCTGTCAGACCAGAGCCTCGTCAAACGTACACACACATACACACAGTCACATATTCACGACACACACATAACAAGCTCTGACGTGCAGCTATATCTCATCTCGGGATCTGTCAGTGTGACACACTGCAGCGAGAAAGCGCCACCCTCCTGTCACCGCAACCAGTCAGAGACCCTCCCCGCAGCTCCAGTGAGAAAAGGAGGTGATTCATCGATCCGGGAAAGAACATAGAAAAGGGGGGGTTGTTATCCAATCGGACCATCAGTGAGGAGAGTAAAGAGGAAGGTGTGTGTGAGGAAGATGCGCTGTGTTTATTCATGATGCAGGATGCACACAGCACATGTTCCGGTAACCATCCTTGCCATCTCTTCTCTCTCACTGTCGGGGTCAGTAACACACTCTCGCTGTGCTTCAATATGGTGTCTTGGAGAGGTGGCTAAAAGCCGGATCACTCGGTTTGTGTGTCTGTTCACGCACCAAATCATTTTTATGAAGGAGAGTGTGTGCTAAAAACTCCCCTTAACCCTTTTTTGAGGAGTCTATGTACTCCCCCCGGTCCATGCATTGCTCTATCCACCCACCCCACATAGAAAACTGCACTCTTGAGCAACTAAACATGATTTGGCTGTGGGGAGGGAAGGTTTGAGGAGAGCAGAGAAATATAAATGAAAGGTAATGTTGATCAAAATCACATTTTCTTGATGCCAAAGGGGCTGGGGAGGGTGCTGAGATGGGGGTGCCAGTTAGATGTCTTCTGAAAAAAGCCAATTTTTCTCTCCCGCAGGTGAGAGGAAGGATTAAAGATACAAAAAATAAAAGACTATTAATAAAAGAAACAAACTCTTCTTTAAAATGTCAAAGTATAATACAAAAATCAACAAAAAAAAAGCATAATAGTAGTAAAAACGTTAGTGACTTAAGGGTGAAATAGTAGAAGTGTTAAGTCATACTCAAAGTTATCACTAATGACACAAAATAAATAAAAGCTGTCAGAGGAGAGGACGTGGTCAGGGCTCTCAGGTGAAGGAGGGTCGTTGCTCTCTCTCTCTCTGTCCCTCTCTTTCTCCATCTCCAACTCTCCAGCTCTCTCTCTCCCTGTCACCTCTCACTCCTCACGAAGCTGCAGGCGATAGCGGGTATGGCGGATCTGGAAGAAGAGCCTCTCCAGCGGCGAGCGGCTCATCCCGGGTAGCCGGTAGTCTTCGCTCTGGCCCGTTCTGCGGAAACCCAGCGACTCGTACAGCTTGTGGGCGGCCAGCTTCACGGCCGTCGTGCCGAGGACCACGCCGGCGTAGTTGTTGCGCATTGCGTACTCCAGGACGCGACGACCCAGCGCCTTTGCGATGCCTTTGCCGCGGTAGCGAGAGTCCACCGACATCCGCCGCAGCTCAACCGTGTTCTCGTCCTCGTGGCCCTGCGCCGCCACGATGCCCACCACACGACCATCGAGCACTGCCACCCAGAAACAGGAACCTAACAGGAGGAAACAGAAAACAAAATCCAGTCTTACTGCGAAAGCAAGAATTATAATAGACATGATTTAGCAGCCTGTTAGCCAAGCTTAGTGTAAACACTGCAAACAGCCAACTGGGATCTCTCCAATGTTAGTGGAGCTGAACCTGCTGAGAGCAGGTGTTTGGTTTTTCTTTATTGTCTACGTTTCTTAATTTTGAGGGTTTTACTGTCTTTGTGCTAAGCCTGTCAGCCTCTCATCCTATTAAGCTCATAGCTCCATATTTTTATTCTTTCCTCTGTTAGAATAGTTGTACATTTCAAAATAATCCATTCTAGGATAGGCTATCTGCCTCTGTTTGGACCGTCTTTCTTCTGATTGGCCACCCATATCAAACAGGAGGTTTGAATAGCAAGCGACCATATTTACTCTCTCTAGGTTGCTAAGAGCAGAAAACAGACTGTCTGAAACTGAGTATTTAGCTGCACATACACTGACCTCATTATTTAACATCACTGTATCCATGTATGAGAGGAAATAATTAACTTTGACATGAAGGTGAAGAACAGGGCCTGTGATGGTGATCTTTTTGTGTTTTTGGATCAGTGATAAAGGCGTCTCACAGTCAGCTGCTCCGGTACACTGCCATGACTTTGATCATATATCAGACCTCTTGCATGGAACACAAAACAAACAGTATAATTGTCTTAAACTATTAAACAGGACATGAAAACTATAACTGGTTGCAAAATAGTTGGATGAGGCAGTTCAGCACCAGGAACTGATCTCAAGATGAACGTCGCCTTGCATGGCTGTTGTAATGACTTAAGGGCTCTGGGTAGAAAAACCAATGAATGGAAAATAGAAAAAAGGGGATGCAGGGAGCAGCTGAATGAGCAGGTCTGACTGGAGCTTAATAACGTTAGCCACTCAGTGAGGACTGCTGATTAAAAGTGCAGGCATGACAGAGCAGTCACTTAAAGCTGACAGCATACTGGAGCAGAGACTCTGATGTCAGATAGCAATTAAAGATGAGTTTTTGGGCCAAAACACTGTCATGTTACAGATGCTTATACACTATCAGGGACTTGCTGCATCTCAGGATTAATCAGACTGATGACAGACAGACAAAAACACTCAACACACGTCCAGGCAGACAAATGAGGTTTGACCGACATAGAAAAATGTCAGCAGACAATGCTCCTCCACCACAGAACCACTAAGAGCCTGAATATCAGCCCGTTTTACCATCAATCTTTATTCCTGCTGCAGTTTGTAAACGGTTCGCTTTGATACAGAGCAATTGTTCCTTTTCCCCTCTGAAACTTTTCAGTGATAATACTTCAGGTTCAGAGGCCAGAAGGATGTGAATCATCCTGAGTGTAATTTAACATTAGTTTAAATGTTTCTGAGGTAGAAACTTGTGCTATTCATGATGTTTTAATGACACTCTTAGGAGCCTGGAAGCTTTGTGACTTTTAAACCCAACATGACAATGCATGTGCCCTTGCAGTAATCTTTCAAAGAAGAAGACTTTCTAAACCTTCTGCTGTGTTGCATAACTGTGGTCGGATAACTAACATCAGCAGCACTTATTCCATGTGCTGGCAGTGTTTCTGTGGTTTTGTACTAAAATGCCATCTGTTTGTGACAGACAAAGTAAATCTGACTGTTCTGTGACCGGCAGAGGCCGACCTGCGGACAGCAGAAATCTGCCTCCATCTGTTCACGAGCTCTGAATCCTAACTCTCTCTCTTTGTCCTTACTCTCACTTTTTATGCCGTTACACACAACATCTCCCTCTTCTCCGTTTGCTGCTCCCTCACACAGACACGCACACTAAACAGGCGGTGAAATTGACATCATGCATCAGTCCCACGTGTTCGCGAGGATTTGATGGCCCTGCAGGCTTGTGTTAAGCTGATCCAGAGGCTTCTGTTAGCGAGTCAAACAACTGTGGCAACGGGCAGCCCCCAAGTGATCCCCACTCTCCTAGTGCTGACATTATAAGCTGGAAGCCCCTCGAGTTTCCCCAAGTGTGGAGATGTTGCAGCCAAATTGGATTTAATTATCGGATATAGAAACAATGATTTGAACACTTTGCAGACTAGAAGCGATAGATCAGAGATTTTGTCTGCCTCTCTGGAAATGTGGGTCAGATGACTGTGCAGTTTGCTGATATCACAGAATATCACAGGCTATGTTGCCAAAAGTATTTGCTGAACTTGCGTGACATCTCATCCTTAATCTATAGAGTTTAATATGATGTTGGCCCATCCTTTACAGCTATAACAGTTTCAGGTCTTCTGGGAAGTCTTTCCACAAGGGTTAGGAGTGTTTATGGGAATTTTTAACCATTCTTCTATAAGCACATCTGTGAGGTCAAACAATGATTTTGGATGAGAACACGTGGCTCACAGTCTCTGTGATTCATCTCAAAGGTACAGTGTTGGGTTGAAGTCAGGACTCTGCCGGCCAGTCAAGTTCTTCCACACCACTCGCTCATCCATGTGTTTCTGGGCCTTGCTTCATGCACTGGTGTGCAGCTATCTTTTACCAGGAATGGGGCATTCCCAAACTGTTCCTACTCCCACTGAGCTCCTGAGAGTGAGCCATACTTTCAGAAATGTTTGTAGTAACAGTCTGCATAGGTGCTTGATTTCATGCACTTGAGCCATGGAGGTGATTGAAACACCTGAAATCAGTGATTTGGATGCGTGAGTGAAAACCTTTGGCCATATAGTTTAATCTCTGGTTAATGAAAGTCCTATAACCCTAAAAAAAACAGTCACAGCATTATTTTCTCACTGCCACTTGGATCTGCATAACAGAGTTTTGGTGGATGATGGTTTAAGGGGCTCGTTTGTGCAGCTCACATGCAGAGTTTAAGTGATTTAGTATTAAGTACCATTAGTGTTGGATTCATCAGCTACTTTTTAAGGAAGCTTGGAGCTGATTAGTAAACTGTTAGCTCGGTGCTATTTGTCATCTAAGCCCACTTGTTTACAGAAACTAATCTTTTTAGTAAGTCGGTCACATTTGGACGCTACATGGTGAGGATGTGCGTGGATTTCTTCCTGTTTTAGGCTATTGAAGGAAAACGTAGCTCATTAGCAGGGCACATAACAGCTCCATTCACCGCTTTCTAAAAGTTGTGTGTGTGTTATTCCTCTCAGCCATGCTCACAGCCATGATTGGTAATATCTTCCTGTCTATTAGCTTGTTTCTCACTTTGATCCAGACAATCAACAGTAATTTGAATGATTTCAGTCAGAGGATAAACCAAAATGACTCTTGAGATCTTCGTAGTTTTCCTCTAGTGAGATCAGAAAGCTCCTGGTTTGAACCCTGACTGTATGCAGTTGGTTCTTTCTGGATACTCAAGACATATATGTCACAGGCTCTGTTTCCAAAGGAAACTGAGATCCTGCAACATGCTGCAAATTTTTTGATTTTCTATCACTTGGTTGTGATGAGCACAGGGAAATCTGCAGTTTTTGGCTCCAAACTGGACACTTCTGAAGCGGTGGCGGGGAGGAGGTCACTGATGAGACTGTTAGCAATGGTGTCACCCTCTAACACAATACATGTGTCTGGCAGACAGGCCAGATCTGTCAGATATTATTGTTATCATTAATAATTTTATCATTTTATCATCTTTGCAGCATTTGTTAACAAATGGATTCCTTAAATCTGGAGTAAATAAAGTTTTTCTCATGTTATTATGGGTTAATCTGTGATTCTGAAGTGGCCGTGGATGTGCGATAGATCGAGTGTATTGCAAAAAGCGCTCTGTGTGTGGTTACATGCGGCTCGTAGTCCGAGGTCCTTCGAATGGTCATTAAGACTAGAAAAAAATGTAAATCCATCCAGTCCATGTGATCTGAAGTAAAGTGTCTCACAAACAACCGGAGAGATTGTCGTTAAAGTTTAAGTGACAACAAATGCACGCGACAAACTGCTGAACAACAGCTGGAAATTTAATCAGGGTTGATTACAGTTTGGAGGAAATTCAGTCCAGATGTGTTGATTTAATGACTCAAATCTCTGACATATGTTTGTTTGCAGCTGGTTTAATTAGAACGTGTTATTCAAAGACCAAACAGCTGAGAGGGTGCACTGTACACCCGTCCCTTTGACCTCGTCCTCATTGCAGTTTTGCTATGATATGCTGAGGGAAGCCATAGTGAAGCACTCTTTGCTGTATTAAGCTGATCAGAGGCTTTGTCTTTACCCTGTCAGTACGCGCTCATGTCCTGATAAGTTATCAACTTTGCTGAGTCCTCACCTGACACCCTCACAAGTTTAAAATGTTTTTTGAGTTTTTACGGTACTTTGGGAGTCTCGCACAGTTAAACTCACATTGGAAATGATTGAACACAGCAGCAGAATAAATTTAAAGTTTGGCATCTGGGCACTGAAATGTTGGAGGTGATGGAGGAGCTTAAAGAACAATCAGTGAACTGGGGCAGCAGAGGCACTGACCTGTCAGAGGGGAAGATGGGAAATTTCAGCCTGTTCGGTGTGGCTCATTAACTCACCGGGTGTCGTTTGGCATCTGTGACCTGAATCTGCAGGCTACGGCATAACTGAGAGGGCCTCTACTATAAATTGGTCATTTTATCCCGGCCTTGGAGGCTGTGTTTTTTAGTGCTTGTTAGCAAATCTAAGCTTGCATAGTAATTACACTAAGATGGAAACACACTCCTGTGTGTGAGCAGGGTAGTAGAGCCTCTCAGAGCTTTTAGCATGGCTTTACTTTACACCCATGGTGGCTTTTTTTAAGACAGGATGATGGCGAGCTCTCTGAGTCAAAGACTTTCCCTGTCTTAGAGTTTGGAAGGGTCATCATAAAAATATTTGAGGGCAATAGTTAACTAAAGCTGTAAATATCTGTCTTCTACACGCTTCCACTTTTCTGCTAAATATGATAAATAACAATTAATTTAGTCTTTCAAGGTATCACGAGTTAGAAAGAGGGAGCGAGTGAAGGAGGAACTCGCTTTGAGAAAAGCGTTAAGCTCTCTGATGCTCCCGCAGCTGTTTAAGAGTGGAGCGGTACTACAGTGTACCGCCTATGTTTTGGTGTGTGAGTGTGTGTAACTGGAAGGTTGTATGAATGAGGTTACTCAGTCAGAAAAAGGAGTTAGTCAAAGAGAGCAAAGAGGAACAAAAAAAGAAGAAGTCATTCAGCTGTCCTGTGTGAAAGACGCAGCAGCAGAGGAGGAGGAAGGCGAGCATCTGAGTTAACAGTAAATGCGATGAGACTGAAAGGATCCATTATTGCTGCTAGGGCATACAAACGCAAAGGAGGGGGTCTGCCATTATTACAGGGGGAGTGGGGTGGGGGTGGGGGTCACGGAGAATACAGATGATGTCAAGATAAGAAATAGATTGAGCAGAGAGTGAAGGGTGAGAAAGGGAGGAAGAGCTCTGAGTTGTGGAAATCTTTCTCTCACAAGTAAGAATCTGATTACTGTATTCTTAAAGCGGCGGATCTAATTTCTCTCAGTAGCTCAGTAGATATTAATAATCCTCCATGCATGCGCGTGGGAGTGTTAGATACTGGCTGATGCTGTGATATGAACCCTCCATTAAATTTTAAAAATTACACACATACCTACAAACTACATGAGCACATAGACAGGAATGGGCTTTATTGTGTGCAAGAAGATTGTCCTGGAGGCCTAATATGGTAAGGGCTCCGTCTAGACGCTGCCTCGCTCTGCTGGAGCTCACTCCTCTGTGAAGGGAACACCGTATTAACGCGTTTTGGGCGAAAGATCGGCGGCGGCTTGGATTTGGACGTGTTTGCTAATTGTTTAGGCTTCTAGCGACCAAAGTATTTCTTTCTATTTCCCTGCAGAAGGCGTTTCATTGCTGCAGGGAACATTAAAGTCAATTTAAGCAACAGTGATTTATGGCTTTGGATTGAAAGTGTAGTATCGCTGCACGATTAATCCGGCCCCCCCAGACATTACATTTCGTGTTTCTGTGGGGAATGAGATCTCCCTGTGGTATTCATAAGGTGCTTTATCAGACTGTGTTATACGATTATTTTTCTTCCCGACAGTTCTGGTCACATTTTGTCACTTGTAGTGCTAAAAAAACACACATATGTTGCGCTTTGTTCCACTGGGCACATTAGCATAAGTGCTCCACATATGGTTAACCCGTTATAGCCTGAATCATGAAATAAACGCCAGAAACTACATTTTTTTTGAAAATGACAAATTAAAAAATATTAATTAAACATTAATTTGCACATATGAGTTTCAATTTGTAGCATTTTGCATTATGTTTATATGGTTGGGGGGGGGGAGACCTGGGGGGTTCCAAGTTATTTTGTATATATAAAAATCCCTTAATACTGTTTTATTTTCACTTTAAAGCAAAAAGACTTAAGGCGGAGTCTCTGTAATGCGCTCACACACAGATACACTGTACTCCTCAGGTCAGAGTGCATGCTGGGAGTATGGATTAACCTGTCACGCACAACCCCACACGTCAGCAGTATCTTCCTTGGCCACGGGCGACGAATGCTGAGAAGAGATGACTGTCACACAAAGGACACGGTTTCCAGATGTGCGCGTGAGCACTCATCAATGCAAAGCAGACTGATGCGCCTACGTGTGTGTTGTCACGCTTCATGAGCACACACTCAGAGGAACTCATTACGCACGCCCGACTGTTCGTCTTGCCGCCTGCCTGTCCGCCAGCACGTCTCCGTGTTGTTTGTACGCAAGCGTGCGAGTACGCGTCCTTTTTCTTGCACACTTGCGCTTTAATGTGTACGTGGCATCCATCAGCGTACAGCTGCTGCTCCGACTGCCCTCTCTCTCGATCTCTCTCTGGTTTGATTCTCGGGGTCAAAGGTCACCCGTGTGGGCTTCACGACCGAATGCAAAATGTTAATCTAACCCAGAGGTGGGCGATTAATCTTCCTGTCCGAGGGGCCACGTGAGAATCTGGGACTGTTGAACTCAATAAGCTGAACTCGGTTCTGCTCAATATAATAATTTTTATCTCTTTTTAACGTTACTGGAGCTCAAACCTATTACTTCTACATTTATTGTTCCTTTATAAATCGCGACCCTTAAACTGCAGACTCAGTCTTAATCTTCATGCACGTAGTCTCTCGTCTATTGATAACAGGCTCCTCTGTAATGAGCGAGTCAAGACAGCGAGAAAATACACAACGCGAAAACTAATGAAGCCGCTGACACGCCATCTAGTCTCTCTGACGAGCACCTTTGTTCGCCATTGATTTAAGCAGAATGTAAGACAAAGGCCGGAGGTAGCGAGACTGCAATCTATTATTAATGATGGGATCGACTTCCTCAAAACACTGAACCGACAAGTGGCAGATGCTCACGTGTTTTCAGCGTGCAGGAAAAATTAAAAGACAAGCGTGTATTCTCCAGGTGGTATGCGTCCAGCAGAGCCTTTAGAGGAATCGTGCTTATGATGGTACTTAAAACTAAAACATGTCCTAGTACTTAATCAGATATATATTATATTTTTTAAGTAATGTGTTATTTATGTGGGCACAAACCCTCAAACTGGTAACGGAAGGTGTAAGTTTAAGGACATCTAGCTCCAACATTAAAAGTACCAGCAAGGCTTTGAGGTGGTTTCTAAGATGTGCTGAAAATATTTTGAACCTGGGACAAAATATGTGGATAAAAGCAGTCTGAGCCCCACTCAGCTGATTATGAAATCAGAGCAGCACCAGCTCTGGGGGCAAAGAGTTTTCATGTCTGCTGCTTCTTCTGGAGCGCAGACATAACAGCGTGCCACCTGCACCACTGAAGGCCAAAGAGGCGTGTGCGTATTTTCAACAAGTCAAATATGGACTTTTCTAAGCGACGTTTCCCCGGTGTTGACTCGAAACATGAAAAAGCATTCACTTGTGGCAGAGATAAAATGGCATACAAGGTTGATTTAGCTTTTTTTCTGCTGTGGAAATTGTATTAATTTTTCTTTGTTTAAGTGGAGAAAAGTCTAGTTTTTAAGTTGTGAAGCAAACCTGGACGTGTGCAGTCTGAGAACAGCAGTCACACAGTGATGTAAAGGAATCAACGTGATCCGATTCACTCTGTGCTCCTCTCTTTTTTCACTTTCATTTCCCACTCCCAGCAGAGTACTGCCA
The DNA here is from genome assembly GCF_900408965.1 of Simochromis diagramma. Taxonomy (NCBI): domain Eukaryota; kingdom Metazoa; phylum Chordata; class Actinopteri; order Cichliformes; family Cichlidae; genus Simochromis; species Simochromis diagramma. The sequence goes on from NW_024387057.1 coordinate 675,556, forward strand.
AGCCTTGTTATACTTGAGGCCTCTTCCTTTGAAAAAGGGAGTTCTTCCTCCCCACTGTTGCCAAGTCCATCCTCATAGAGGACTGTAGTGTTGTTGAGGTTTTCTCCCTAATATTAGGTCTCAGTCAAACAAACTTAGGGACTGATAAACTGTTTACTGTAGCCAGTAAAGAGTGTTTTTCATTTCCCTTCATGACCAAAGACATTACTTTGTGTCTGCCAGAATTCTAGATAACCCAGCTGTTCCACCACACCTGCTCCCCTTCAGCACAGATGAAGTATATAGACAAGGAAAAGGAGGAGTGATACAGGTGTGAGGGTGAAAAAAGATCCCAGAAAGATTAAGGAATAGTAGAGGGAAGCATCCAAAGAAGCTCATTAATCTAAGATATCCCAGCTGATGTGCATGAAATATCCCATAGAGGTTCCTTTGTGTGTCGCAGTTTCATTTTGGGCCACAACTGGACATGACAACACTACATGGGCTGGACAGACACAGTTTTCTGATACGCTTCGGTTTAAAATAAAATACATGTCGCTCATACTCTTCTCAAGTGCGATACCAGTCAACAAAAACACTCCTGTTGTGGATGCAGACTGTGCAGACTACAGTAACAACCAGCTGAGCCCAAATTTATTGGGAATTTTAAAGTGATAAGGAAGCTAAACTGAAATTTGTGAAGAGCTGCGTTTGGCCCAGAGGCCATGATTGTGACACATCTGGTCTATCTGCTGGCCAGCAAGCCCTAGATTTATCTTCCCTCCCCACACACATAAAGTAAATGCTATACTTTACAACACCCCTCCCTCAGATGCCCCGTTGTCTCACCTCTTTCCTTCACACACTCTCTCTTATACTCTGTCTCCCTCATTCTGTCGTTCAGTCCTAAAATAAGGACGAGTACCGGCAGAGGAAGCTGCGCCCTCACCTGCAACCGAATGAGCTAGAACCTCCCCCATCCCTCTTCCACACACATGCATAAATGTATAGACACACACATACAGGGCTACAATGAGATGAGCAGGTATTTTAATGTCCGCTGCCTCGATGAGACCCTGCAGTGATCATGACGCCTCATTAAACAGACGCTATTAATGAGCGGGTATCTCGCCACACCAGGGAGTTTGGTTCAGTGTCTGCTCACACCCTCATTTCATTACACTTGCTTTTTAGGCTGTAAGTGGCTTTAGGATGACCTAAAGTGACACATCAAGTAACGACTAAAGAGGGGATAAATGATCCGACTGCTGCCGGGACTTTTTTAATTACTCCAAAAAGAAGTCTTTTATAGCATGCTTTGACTGCTTTGGAGATCTTTGGGTTTGAGCAGTAGAAAGGCCTTAATAATGGCAGCTGTAAATTGCACATTAATGCACAAATAATAACTGTAACGAGCAATCAGTCACAAAGCTGGGTTGGTATCTCTTGGTATCTCTCCAACATGTAGCAAATAATAGTCTCAGCACTAAACTTCATTATATTATAGCCCAGCTGGGTTGTTTTTACAAGTTACCAAAAGTTTTAGCTGCTACTTTTTGTTAAGAAACAAAAAAGATTTTAAACTTTCCAAAATGAAATGACTAGATGTGGTCAAAAAGAAAAGTTTGTCGAAAAATAAATAAAGTCAGCTTTTATTACTTTTATTTTATTTTCTGTTAAATAGTTTCTGTAGCTGGTTAGTCTTTTGTATCTGCGCTCATGCTAGACGTTTCTTCCTGTTAAAAGGGAGTTTTTGCTCCCCGCTGTCGCCAAGACCTTGCCCATGTGGGACTGCCAAATTGTTGTTTTTCTCTCTCTAATATTACAGTGCTGAACATTGGGGGGGGGGTCATGATCTCTGTCTAAATAAATAAATAAATGTGGGTAAATTCCCAGATGATTAAACATGCAACTATTTTGCTGGTAATACCTGAAATGAGTAAAGAAAATCAACAGCCTATTTATGCAAGATAATTCACAATTTTATTGGGGGGGGGTTATATTGGTTGGGTGTGATTATTGAGGGGGGGTCATAACCCCCCTGGAAATTACGCCCCTGACCTTGGGGCAGCTGTTTTTCCTGATTTGGTGCTATATAAATGAAACTGAATAGAGGAAACGGATTAAAATTTACATTACTTCACAGGGTTTGTTGAGTACTTTTAAATGCTGTTTTTATTTAAGCTTATAAACATTATTGTGTGTTTGAGTGCAAATCAGATCATTTTTGAAATAATCGATCAATCAATTTAATTTCAATTAAGTGGCATTTTTGTACCAGATCTGTCCAGGGTGTACCCCGCCTCTCACCCTATAACAGCTGGGTAAGATAGCCCACCACAACCCTGAATCGGATGGATGGATTGAAATAAGCCTCCAGTCTTTATTTGAGACACACGTACATATTTATCCTCTCAACCATTGTTAGCTCAATTTACTTCACAACCTGTCTGCCTGCTCACACACACACACACACACACACACACACACACACACACACACACACACACACACACACACACACACACAGCATTACAGGTCTAATGAAAGCAGTGACAGCTGGCCTTAAGAGGCTGCAGAGTGAGTGATCACAGGAAGTGAGAGTATGAATTAGTGTAGTTGTGCCATGTGGAGAGGGATATGTGTCTTCAGTCAGGAATCGCTTTTCTTTTATTACTCTGTGGTGATTTTGTGCTTATTGGAGTTTATTCCTTTTATATTCTATTTCAGTGTCACGAAGAACTCCGTGTCTTCCTGTGTTTGGCTCTATCTTTCTTCTAAAGCAGCACATCTCATACATCCCCATCATCCAAGGTGAAAAAGAAAACAAGCATTATGAAATTCAATGTTGAGTTTCAAACTATTTGACCTCCCACATTCAGCAAACCGTCTCTAAAAACACAGAGAAGCCTCGAGCACCAGACACACACTCAACATTGTATCACTTCCTATTTGAAGTCCTCGAAGACACACACACATTATTGAACACAAACGTCCTTATCTCATCTGTTGCAAACTCTTAAACGCTCCCTGTCAGACCCACCCACACAGACACAGCTAACTCGTTAGCTACTTGGCTCACGTAGAGAGCTACAGTCCACAGAGTTGGTGTTTGCATGGTTGTCAAGTAAACCTCAGAGATGAACTCGTGTTATTTATCTTGTGATTTATTCTTTTGCTGTTATCTGCTGCTAACAAGCTAAAATATGGCATGATCATGTTCTTTTTTGTTTTTAGACACTTTGATTATCTTATTGAAACTTTCCTTATAGGACCCAGTAGGTTGATTTGACAGTTTATTGTCCAAGTCCTTCTGAAATTCAGGGACGATAGCAATATAGGTGTTCAATAAGAAATATAGTATAATAACAACAACTAACCTGTTTGTTTTGTTTTTTTCATTATTCTCATTTTGTACCAGGGAAAAAAATTAATTATCTTTTTTTTTTTAACTTAAATGTCTGGGGGTTTTCATCCCTTAATCACTGTTTTTAAATATTAAAGCACCAGCAAATGAAATGCAACAGATAAATATCATCCAAGTGCCATCAGAAAATGTCATTATGTGCTTATAGGGTCATAGCTGTCAACAAACCAACACCATGTTTGGCCAACGTGTTGCATTAAAGAGGGCTAATTACTGTTATACATACAGTGGGCTGTGTGCATGCTCATGTTTACTCTTAAACTCTCTTAAAGTAGCTTTGCATTATTCACAGTTTAATATAATCCTTATTTATCTTATACTTAACCTTGGTGCAGTCCCTCAGTGCACCCTCCCCCTTTAAGCCAACTTTTTTTTCATTGGCTGCCCCTCACAAACAGGTTTGAACAGCAAGTCGGTGGGACTTTTGTGCTCACAGCCAGAACTGTGACCCTGAGATGACCATATTAGGAATATCCCCTCTCTAAGATGTCATAAGAAACCAAAGACTGCAAATAATAAAAACTATGCAGGCTTCCTTAAATTAATACACATCCAGTTTTCATTAAGCAGTAAAGTGTGTGTTTGCATTAGAGCCCGTTCCTCTTAGAAAGAAGCTGACTTATATGATCTGTTTTCAGGGCCTTTAAGTTCAACAAGTTCCCCGTTATTGGCCAAATGTTTCCTCCTCTATATAACCACGCACCCCTACGTGCCATGCCATTCTGTACACACTTTAAACAAAGCACCACAGTGACGTCAGCGGTGCCTCTCCATCAGGACCGCGTGCTGGTACCCAGGTGTTCATCCCCGTGGGCCCATTCAGAGTGCACGGATATAATCATTAGCATTGTCCAAGAGCAGTGGTGCCTGACCCCATCTAAACCATCACAGCCCTGCAGCAATAATGGGAATGCTAAATTGCATTTGTGTATGCACTGGATTACTAAGCCAAAGGGCACAATGTCAGAGAGAAGCAGACAATGGTGGGGGGGGCAATTGATGAACACCTGCTTTTTATATTTGCCACGTGGTCTGGGTTAACAGGGAATAAATGTGTCCAAGAAGTTAACAAGGCAGGGGAATGTGTGGAAAAAAGTGTGTCACAGGTGTACGTGGCTGTCCGTCGCTGCTGCCCGGAGTTAAACTCCCGAGGAGAATGAATAGTCAGAGATGACACCAGAGGTGGATTGATTTTTCCAATTAGAAGCTTTAGTGGAGGAAATGAGCCTTGCCGACACCGAGTGTACTGCAGAAAGTGTATCAGCAGTCTCCTCTGCACGATCAATAGCCCTGTGATGCCACCCCCACCCGCCCCACCCTTTACCCCCCGCCCCCTACCTCAGTGTCCAAGCAGAGCCCAGAGAGGAAGCAGAGTGGGGGAAGGAGTGGAGACAGAGATATGGGAGGAGGGGTGGGAAAGCAGGGAGACGACCTGCATATTTGATGATTTGCCTCTGCATCGCCTGAAGACTCTTAGACACAGCTGTGTTTAAAAACAGCGTTTTTGGTTTTTTGTCTTGTTAAAAGTTACAGGCCCAAACTTTTCAGTGCGCCAATGCATTTTTTTCACCCACTAACTGCGTGCTGGTGATGGTGGAGCACTGGGAACTGACAAAACCACACACATTTTGTGTGTGTGTGTGTGTGTGCGTGTGTGTGAAAACAGTGATGTGTTCCCTGCCTCTTACCTGTGGGTTTCATGTAATATGCATCTATGTCAGCCATGTCCGTGTGCAGAGCACAGTCCAGATAGTTCTGGATAACTTTCCTGCTGTAGTAGTAGCGCGCACCCATGAGAATGAGGGGTGCACAACAGGTCAGCGTGAGGGATTTGGTCATGTAAAAGCACATTACTATGGAGAAATGGAAGAAAAATAAACAAAACCTGTCAGAAGAGAAAATCACATGTTTGATTTTTGCCGGACCCGTACACACACACATACACAACAAGACATCTGTAAGCATTAATATCAGGAACAGCTGAATCAAATATTTGGATAACTTTTCACACAAACCCGCGTTCATCAGACATTTTCTGGGAGACAAAAGTTAACAGAACGACAGAGTTTGTTCTGCCTGAGGAGAGCGTGTTAGTGCTGGATTCATCCAACCAGTGCAGTCCATGTTGGGAGTTATTAGTAAGATGTAACGCTGGGGGGCGCAAAGGGAGACAGAAGCAAGCAGGATGGATGCTGCGCGTAGCATGTTGCGTGCCATGCAGTAACCTAGTTGCTACTTTGTTCGCTCATTTGCACTCCAGGTGGAGCGAAACAGAAAGCGCTAAAATGCGCGGGGTAGTAAGCTTCCGCTCAGACGAGGTTTTCAGTATTCAGGATCAAATTTGGTTGGAAGGATCGAGACAAATATCCAAACAGCAAAATTAATTGGCGGGAGGGGGGTATGTGAAGCAGATTTCATGCGATTTTTTATTCTTTAATGTGCGTAACCGTACATGTTGTGACGCAAGACGCGTTTACCTAAACCGGCAACATCAACAAAAAGCCAAACGAGATGTGGCGCATTGACTGCTGTGTAGGGGCGGAGGTGGTGGTGGTGGTGACGAGGCGGCGACTGGGGGGGAGTGCGTGCGTGCGTGTTCATGTGTGTTTGTGTGTATTTGGCGGCGCGGCGGGGGAGTGCTTTTTGGGTACGTGCGCGCACCCTTTGGGCCAATCCTCAAATTCATTCAGTCATTCATTGAAGCACCGGCATGTCATCACATCGGTTAAACACATGCACCATGCCGCCTGCCATGCCTTTTGTTGGCGTGTAGGAGCAGCGTGCCCGGTGTGGCACAGTATGAGGCGGCTGCTGCTGCTGCTGCTGCAGCAACAGCCTTTTTCTCAACTTAACTGCACATCGCCCACAGAGCCACGACAACAAAGAAGCATCAGATTTCTGCATGATTTTGAAGGCAAGTTCCTCAAAGGAATCGCTTCAGGGCGCAGACCTAATAAAAAACGCGCAACAGCGACATTTACCTGCGCACATGAATCCATGTTAGAGGTTACATTTGAAGTTTTTGAGATGCGTATGACCAGAAAAAAAAGTTGGTCTGAAACACACATAAGCTGCACGGCACACGGAAGTGTGCGGGTACTTACTTGTCAGAAGAACGTATAAAAACTGGGTCTTGGGCTGCTGCCAGAGCCCCCTAAAAGCTGTGTTGGGTATCCTCTCCATAATACCCTCGTAAAAGATGCGGCGTACCTCCTCTTGATCCCCGCGCTCAAACTCGCGGATAAAAACCACGTCTTTCCTCACATCCTTGGCCTCGGCGGGGTTCAGAGGCGTGCTGGACGGAGGAGAGCTCCACAGGATCGACTCTTTTTTGGTCCCATGTATAGCATCGTGTTCATCCGCAACAATTTTAGTCTCGCAAACCATTTTGGGAGACGAACAATGCATGCAACTGGCCGCAAGAAGAAGATGGAAAAAAAAGTGCAGTTCGGAGAGAGGGAGGGGGAAAAAAGAGTGGGTAGTAATGATAGTGGGGGAAAAATGGATGATTCGTGAGATTTTCTTAAAAAACAGCGAAACGATGGAGGGGGGGTAAGACGAAAGGGGGATGTTCTGCTGCAACCCTGAGCGTTTCCGAAGACCAAGACTTGCCGGTGTAAATCGAGCGGTATTTATAAGCGAGCAGGGCGGGTAGATTCGGGTTCACGGGGTTGGGGTGGTCCTCCGGCTGCACAGATTGGTAGAGGCAGTGCGCTGTTAGATGCTGATGGACGAGGGAGGAGGGAGGCTCGCTCATTCCCTCCGCATCTGAGCAGGCTTATGTATGTGTGCCAGAGAAGTGTGTATTTTGAGAAAGTGGGCCCGCGACGAGGAGGGGAGGGGGTGCGATGGCGAGATTGCGTAGAGAGGCTGCTTCTGAGCAGTTCTGTCTTCGTGCTGTCTTACAACGAGGAGGATCCCCGATTTTGTGATATACAGTGGCTGCGAGAGATGCAGCACAAAGGCGCAAGGTAAAGCGGGGGCGATGCGTAAAACAGGAGGAAATCCTAGCAGAGGGGAGAGTGCAGATCAGAGGGAGAGATGGAGGAAATAAAACTCCTGTGGGATTTATGAAGTTAAAGGGTGACTGTAGCCGCTTAAAGTAATAAATCCGTGGCAAAAAATGAAAGACTCTTAAGCCAATCGGCTGGCGTCACCATTGCTGTTGCGCAGATAGGAGGCTGCTGTGATAATAAAGGGATGGGGAAATGCCCTGATGTGATACGGAAGCATCAATATCCTCATAGATTCAACAATAAAGTGTGAAATCAGCTGCCGGTCAGCCTAACGCCCGGCGGCGGCTCTCAGTGGGCTGTGTGCAGCCTCCTCTGCCGGTTGACTGACAGCTCTGCTGCACTGCAGTGATTCCTCCACAGCTTCCCTCCGCTTTGTCGCCCAGCTCCTGTCATACATCACCCCCAACATGGACATCGTGTCTCGGCTTACTGCGCATTTATAACCTGCCATTAACCGATTTGCCGCCGAGTCGTCGCGCATCAAGCATCGGCGGCAGCGCCGGCTTTACGCGCGTCCGTGGCAGCTGTGATGAGGATGATGATGGTGATGCTTGGTCTGCTCCTTTGTTGTCCCCCCACAGCACTCCCTGTGTGTGACTGCGATGGTTATTGTGCAGAATCAGCAAAAAGTTTTATTTAGGCGGTTTCTGAACAATGATTAGACTAAAAAGTGTCACCACCTATTAGAGGAGGCAAAAAACCCACTGAGAACATATGATGATGTCATACACTCTAAAAGTATAACATCCATTCCTTATATTAGTATAAACATTACTGGGCATCACCAAACTATTTCCTGGTGTCCTGCCGAGCCTTTCTCGCGCTATCATCAGTAAAAGTTGAAGCTCAGCGGACGTGGAAGATTTATTTTGGCTCTCAGCTCGCAGCTCTTTGTGGAGCCACAGTCGCATACTCAAAGCAAACTAGTTTGAACTGGATCGTCAGCGGCAACCTGCTATTGATAAAGCTGCATCCACCCCCACTCCCTCCTCTTTAAGGTGTCCCTCCTCCTCCTCCTCCTCTGCTGCTCTCTGGGTGGGAGGAGGAGGAGGATGAGGAGGAGGACAGGTGAATATCCTGCAGAGCCACAAAGTCTGCTCGGTCCGGACGTTTGCTCTGCAAACATGCGAGAGATGATTTTTCTTTGCACCAGCATCTCCTCTGCAGCGGCTCTCACTGTGCGGGTGGAGGATGCTCTGGGCATGCGCAGTGCTTCTCTTTTTTTTCTCGCTTTTTTCCGGTAGTGCTGCCTTCAGGTGCTGTAGGCAAAGGTAGAAGTTATAAACACAACATATGCGACACCGTCAAAGTTAAAGAACATAATAAAGATCCGTGTTTATGATCTTTATAAATCTTCTGTTTCATTTCATCCGCTCACTTTGAAGACCCACTGCAATGCAGTTTGTCTGGTTTACTGCCTGCTTTCTATTTTTTGTTTAAATATCTTCACATTAAAAATCAAGAAACACAAAAGTGCAGCAGTAAATGCTGTGTTTTGCATGCACATTAATAACTCCACTGTGCAGTCAGACCTGTAATGAGAGCAGCAGGTGTGTCCTCTGAGGGGGCTCTAATAATGCTCTCAAGACAAAGTTTTAATTGAATGTCCAAAGAAGACTTAAAGGAAATTCATCATTTCAAATAGTCTTTCCATGAGGTCAGAAGTTAAACTGAGACATCGAGCATTGATCAATGAGGTGCAGGTTACAAAGTCTTCTTTTATGAAACATTTCCAAAATGCTACAAAAATAAAAAAAATAAAAAAATCATCCATGCATTCTTTTCTGCTTATCCCTTCAGGGTCGCGGGGGTGGGCGGAGCCTATCCCCAAAAAATTTCAGTAGTTACAAAATTAAAACAAAATTAGCACACGATAAAATGTTCAGTTTAATCTTAAACGCGCCAGTTAGAGTGACATGAACCTTGCTGGTTGCATTCGTGGTCCCCAGATGATGAACCCTGCCAGTTTTAGTGACCTCATCACATCTCCTGTGCCATCCAACCAAAATGTCAAATTTGATGACCATGCTAACAGCAGAATGGATGTTCACAGGCAATAATCCAGTAATCGAAGTAGGAATTCATATCAAAATTGAAGTTTTTAAATTGATTTTTCTGTGTGATAATTAGCACTGCTGCGCCAGAGCAGCAAGGTTCCTGGTTCTGCCTGGTATGTTCACCATGAGCTTGTGTAGGTTCTCTCTGGGTACTCCAACTTCCTGGAGACGCAAAAGCAGACATGTTTGGACAGATGGAGTTAAACTGAAAGCAAGAAGTTTATTTAGGCTGAAGGGGGATGATCCAGTGAAGGCAAAATATCACGTGACCAGGACGTGTAGGAGTGAATAGTTGTGCACCTGTCAGTGTTAGCTCTGTGATAGACTGGCAACCTGTCCTGGACGTACCCGCCTCTCGCCCTATGAAAGCTGGGATAACCTCCAGCACCCTGTGACTCTGAGTAGAATAGTCATAATAAAATAGATGGATGGTGGGAATGTGAAACCTTAAACGGTTAAACTTGTTTTTAGAATCCTTGTAAAGAAATTTATCCTAAATTTATAAACCACAATTTGTGACTTTCTGCTGACGTTCTCTGAACATTTTTAGATCTAATTTTATCCAGTTGTGTTACTGTTTATATTCCCCTGTAGTGTGTGAGTGATCTGTGGGTGGGGTGTGGGTGGTGTCTATGGGCAGTCACACTGCTGTTTGTTGAACTGTCAACATAACAGATCCAGACACACAATAAAAATAGCAGCTAACAATTGTTCTTCTCAGTAAAGTTTTCACAATTATCTTACTCGGAATTAACGATTTGCACCAAGCTTCACTCTAATACAGTTTTTCAGCCCTGCATTATTTGTCATGCACAGTTGCAGCTACTGCAGATTGTATTTTCCCTGGAGTCAGCTTCACAGATGAAGGCATCACGTATGTATCCGTCCTTGTAAGTGCATGGAGGTGTCTGAAGCGCTTATCCTTAATATTTAGTCTCCTTCCTTGTGCTTAGTGTTCATGTAAAATATATGAATACATTTGTCTCTGGAAAACTAGATTGTGCATTCACCTGAGCACTAACAGTGTATTTGAATGGTTCAAATACTGAATACTGGAGGTTTAGTTAATATCTCTGTTCTGTTCAGGCCCCTAACATCCTCCTCTGCCACACCAACCCTCATTGTCCTCCTCCACTACATCCATGAATCTCCTCTGAGGTCTTCCTCATTTCCACCTTCAACACCCTTTGTTCAGTACATCCACCACCCCTCTCTCAGCCTTCCCATTCAACCCGTGCCAACCCTCTGAGACACTCATTTCTCTCTCTCCAAACAAAAAGTTTAACATCTTCAACTAAACCAGCCTTCCTTTCACTCTTGCTGCGATTTTTCTGCCATAAATCCCCCCTGAAGCTTGACTCCCTACCTGCACTCCTCTCTTTGCGGCCCATTGCTGTGCATGGTTGACTCCAGTTGTTTAGACTTTGAATGTTTTCATAGCAGATCATGTTTTCGAGCCATCGACCTCTAGGTTACGGGTGCAGCACACTTCCACTGCAAAACTCTGCTACACCCACTTTTACCAGCACACTAAAAGTCCCGTTTTTTTCAACCAGGAGGAAAAACAAAGCCGTCCTCAGGGAGGTTAAAAATGCAGCTTTAGCCATTTTTTATTGTTAGCATCACTTACTTATTCTAATAGGGTGATCCAGAAAATTCAGATTGCCAGACTTGTAGTCTAAGCATGTAAATGTTAGTAAAGTCAACAACAAAAGTCCTCAAAAGCTGAGAAAATTCAAAAATGTATTGAATTGTGTTGCAGAAATTTTAAGTTTTCTCTACATTTCCATCATTATTTAAAGCTTCACCTTCAGGTCAACACAAATGTCACTTTTAAAAGACATTTCTGTCTTTTGCGGCTGCTGCGCTGTGCAACACAAAACAGCAACATGCTGACTGTGACCTTCAAATGCCATCGCACAATTCAGCGTTTTCATCAAAGGAACAGCACGGCTTTGCTTCAGGAACAGAGGCAACCTATGGATTAGAATTCATCTGAGGTCGAGCGCCACAGAGAGCTGAAAGCCCGAAACGTGTCGAACGATGTCTCTGCACAGCGATGTGGCTTTGAGCTCACAGCATCTGCTCTCTTCCTTAAGCTGTTTGTGCCACGAGTGAGTCTGGGTGGACTTTCAGTGGTGCAGGTAAATCTATCAGACACTGCTGCTACAAAGTGCTGCGGCTTAGATGTAAAGTGAATTCAACTTTAATGCTCGTGTTAAAGGCTTTTCTGTCAACGTTTAACGCTTCGTACGGACTCTCAGAAGTCAAACGTAGCTCGGTGTTCACTTGTAAACTTTTTCCCAATCCCATATTTTATATCACTCTTATAAATAATAATAATTAGCATTCTTCTACCTTAAAGAAAAACTAACCCATCCACTGAATCAGGATATTAAACTTTGGATTAAACTATTAGACTAAATTGCTTCTGACTGGCTGAAAGTCCCCACACAGAGCCCCACATATTGTTCCAATAATCTCGAATGTGACCTCTGAGTCTGTGCTTCCTTGCAGCTGAGGAAACCCCCTCCTCCTCCAAAGGTCGCACCATGCCGCTGCTCCTGCCGTGACCTCTGACTCCCCTTTCTTTTGGCTACTGGGTCAGACTGGCGGCACTCTTCTCACAAGTTTAAGGCTGAAGCACATTTCCCACAGAGGCCGCATCGACCATGAAACTGATAGACTTGTATGTTAAACTCTGTTTCATAAAGCCGTGCGTACACAGGCTGCTCTTTCACAGATCTTTTTAAAATTGTGTTTATGAGCCTGATTTGCTTCAAATGGATGTGAATGGATGCCTCGAGTTATTAGAGAAATTAAGACATCATGAGAGGTAAAGCACTGTGAAACTCGGCACACGCGGGGGTGAAAGAGACGCTTTTTTAATGACCTTAAAATGTGCTGCTGAATGTGAGACGTAATGAAGATGGAGTGTTTATGGTTAGGTGCGCACCCACGCATTTTTCACCTGCATGGTGTACCCAGGAAGGAAATCCTATAAATGTCAGAGACATTAACAGGATATAGGAAAGCCCTGATTCCAAGAATATTTCCTTATTAGTGAACCAAACAGTACTTTAAACTAACTAAATACATTTACTCAAGTACTCTACTTAAGTACAAATTTGAGTTCTTTTCTTCTTCTAACCCATTTTCACTCCTGCTCCACACACAGTGTTTCACTTACCATTTAAATAACGTCGAGATTTCTGCACGAAAAGGTTAAAAATGTGACCTGGAGCGCTTCAGATAAAGTTTCCCAGTACTTTACTGGTCAAACTGGTAATAATCTACAGACAAAATCATCAAAAAACCAGCCGCGGACACTTTTCTGCACTGATTATCTTACAACATGTGGCACTAAACGAGGGAACCTCACACTCGGTTTGGTTTAGTCTTGTGTTCTGTTTTGATTAATTCATGCTTTTGTTTGACGTGTATGTGAGATATTAACCACGCCCACGTGGGTGTGGAGAGTCTCCTCTTGGTCCGGCTGCCAGCTATTTGGAGTTGATTATTGGAGCGAGATAATTGGTGTGGGTTTGGAGGAAGACCAAGAAAGGAACTTTGAAGCGTCACTTGAGGAGTTTGTCCTACAGTCCTGTCAGAGAGGCTGTAGAAGCAGGGCTCAGTGCGCTTTGTTGAGCTTGAGCTGGAATGAATTTGGCTTTCTGATATATTTTTTTTTATCTGCTTCGCTTATGCAGAACCAGTAATCTGGTTGGGAGAAGTTAAATTTCAGACTTTTAGTTGAAAGTCATCTGGAGGAGCCACGTTTTCACCGATTCTTTTCTTTACAGAATGCTAGTGCAACATAAAGTCTGTGCTGAGGGGAAGATGATTTATCTGTGGAAGCTGTTAACCGTTCTCTTTGACAAATCTTACAGAGATCGCTCTGAAAAAGGAGAAAATATCCAGTGAGCAGCAGTTCTGCCTTGTTGTTGTTAGAGGAGAATAAACAGACTGTTTCAGCTGATAGGAAGTCAATAGTAACTCGATCACATTTTACAGCACACATATGCAGAAGAGCATCTCTGAATGCAAATGACCTCCACAGACACTAGATCTCAGTCACGTCAACATGAACCAAACTCTCTGAGCAATGTTTCCAGCACCTTGTTGAATTTGTGCCATGAAGAATTAAAGCAGCTCAGAAGGGGAAAAATGATCCCACCTGGTACTAGCAAGGTGTACCTAATAAAATGACCAGTGAAAGCAGTTTAACCTGATCTGGCTTGCAGTTTTAGTAACGTGGGTTTTAGGGGAAGGATGAATTTTTAACAAGCAAAATGATGGAAAGTTTTAATTAAAGGAAGCATCCAATTAAACCGACTTTGAGGATGTTGAAGGGAGACGTGTGTCCAGGACGATTTCTCCTTAAATTCAGAGGAAATAATTCAGATTTATGCTCCCGGGACCAAGTGTCGATATTATCCACCCTGCAGAGCAAATTATCTATCCGTGCCGTACAGTGTGTGCTTACAATATTGATGGAGGACAAGTTCAGTGCTCTAAACTTAGAGTGTAAAAAGGTCTGTGTGTTTCAGGCATCTGTGCGTGTGCTGGGCTCTGTGAGTGAGCTCTTACCAGAGGCCTGTCTCCCTCTTGTGGTCGCGGGTCAAAGGCTGGAGCTATGAAGTTCTTTAGGGACAAACAAGGCATTAGATCGTGTAGGAAACACAACGTTTCATTGCCAAGATGTCCTGAGAAAATCTCACACAGCTGCTCTGAATAATGACACTTTTAATTCGACCACACAGCTCAGTAAAAATTAATTCAAATAACATAAGGCCACATAAGATGTAGTCGACTCTACTGAACCTGAAAGTTGGGAAATTCTTTTATTACAGCAATCCAAAAACACGAAACACATTAAATAAAACACATAGAAAAAGTGAAATAAAAAAACTGAACTGAAAATAAAATAAGGAGACTCGGCGAGTGAAAGCAAGTAAAAGAAAACACATGAACAACAAAAAACGTTGTTAAAAGCTGGATGTAGGAAAAAGTAACTTGTGTTTTATGTTTCTTTGTTACATGTCTTGCTGTAAAGTGAAGGCCGGCCTCACGCTTCTGTAACATTTCAGTTTCAGTCTTCAGAACAGATGCAAAAAAACTGGTCTCACTGCTTTGTGTTTTTAACACATCACTAGCGGCAAAAGTGGCTTTAGAAACAGTGAACGCTGCAGCAGCACTTGTGCTTTTCATTAGTCAGCAGAAGACTGTGGGCTGCATCTCATCACACGTTGTTAACTTGGTGCTAGCAAGCAGAAAAGGAGTTAAATTACTGAACACAAACAGCAGCTGTTGAAAGGCACTGAGGGATGGGTGTATTAAGTTCAGTTGTACTGTACGGTCAGGGCAAAGGCTTTGGCAGTGCCACACGTTTTGTTGTTTACACACTTTGCTGATTCCTTTTTTATTTAGGTTACGTTTCTATGTTATTGTAAAAAAAAAAAAATCATAAGTTTCAAAGACTTATGAACAAAGATGGAGCAGCCAGGCAGAAGGAGAGGAACTCAGAGAAGATTCATGGATGCAGTGAAGGAGGACATGCAGAGGGGGAAGCTGATAGGGATGAGGACTGAAAACATCTTCAAACACTGGTTTCTTCCAGTGTTTCAGGAGCAACTTAGCAACAGTCTGGCCATTTTCAAGCATGATGGAGCGCCGTGTCACGATGCACAGACAGTAATTAAGAGGCCTGGACAGTAAATGGTAAGTATTTATATAGCGCTTTTCTAGTCCCTAAGGACCCCAAATCGCTTTACACAACCTGTCATCCACCCATTCACACACTGGTGATGGCAAGCTACATTGTAGCCACAGCCACCCTAGGGAGCACTGACAGAGGCTGCCGGACACTGGCGCCACCGGGCCCTCTGACCACCACCACTAGGCAACAGGTGAAGCGTCTTGCCCAAGGACACAACAACTGAGACTGTCCAAGCCGGGGCTCGAACCGTCAACCTTCCGATTACAAGGCGAACTCCCAACTCTTGAGCCACGATCGCCCCTGGACAGTATCAAATTAATATTTTGGATTCATGGACAAAAAACTTACTTGAAGGACTGATAAGGCAAGAATAGATCACCGTCAGTCACATCCCCCACCCCCCATCCTAAAAGAAAAGTATGGTGTAAAATGTCATATGTAAGAATGTGTCTGCTTGTCATGCATTTAGTTTATAACAATCACATCTTCCTTTATGATAAATGATAATAATAAATAAACCTTTAACTTTATATATTTCAGTTGCATTTTACTCAAAATTACTGCTTCAAGCTAAATAAAGGTGAAGAATTTTTTTGGGGGGGGGGGTTAGAAGGATTTGATCTTTGTGCCAATAAAAGTCTTTAAAACTTGTGAAATGTTTAAACTGTTCTTTGCTTTATAAAAATGTAGTAAACCCTCTGAATAAAAAAATGAAAGGCCAAATTTGCGACACTCCCAAAGCTTTGTTGCCATGACTGTAGAGTTTAGTGTGACACAGTAAACTGTAAAAATGCTGTGTTTTCATCAGAGAGCTGTTGCTATGATCATTATTAAAGTAATTCTTAGTGCACCCGAGAGGCTCTAAAAATCTCTAACACCTTCCAGGAATATAATTCAGACCGAAACAGCATCACTGAGTTTTCCCTCTGGAGGTGGATTAACACCTCGGTGAGCGTGTCAGCAGAAAGTGAGCAGTGCATGCTTCACACTGACACGGTTTATCTCTGAGCTGGATTTCCATCAGATCTGAGGGCGTACCTACTCTAACTCATTAAATGTAGACGAGCCGTGTAAAAGGAATTCGGCATGTTTTCACTTCAGGTTCTGAGCATCTGTTTGGTTTTTTGTTAACACTTGCACATTAAAACTGTACAGATTATGACGGCTGTATTACAGATTCTGTGGTAAGAAAAGATTCAGGAGTTTAATGAATTCTACAGAATAGTAACAAAGATGGAGAGAAGCTGTAGTGACCTGTACCAATCATACAGATATAGAACAAAACAACATGGAAGTTCCTAGTTCCTATTTATTTCTATATATTTAGTGGGAACATGGAATCTCATGCTACTCTTTTGCTTTTAGAAATAAATGTCTTCCTGCCCTGTGACAGATAGAACTCCACAGCATCTTATTAACGTGGAAGTCGAAGTCTGAGCTGCTTTAATTTTTCCATCATTTTCGTGTCATCATCAGGTTGATGCTGAGTGCTCCTGTAGTCCTGATGCTCTGTGTAGCTCAAACAGACAGTAACAGTGGACTGAAAGTGTAAAGCAGTTTCTCTACAACCTTCTACAAAGCTACATATCTGCACTTGACCCTCCGCGCTGTGTTAAAGCGCTCGGAGCATATTGTGTCACGTAACTTGCAAAACATGAGAAAACATTTCACTGGATGGGACATTTCCCTGTTGTAAGAAGACATCTATTATCCAAATATACTTAGCAGAACAAAGAGTAAATATTTGTTAACAATATTTGTTTCGGATTATTTGCCTCGCCCCCGGGTCTCAGTGAAAGCAGAAGAGCCGTTGAAAAAGAAGAGTCGGGAAACTTCTCATAGAAAAAATATATTTCCTGCCACATAAAGATCAGGCGTGGATTGACTCTTCATTCTGTGCATAAATAACAGTCAAAGCATTCAAAGCTTTCAACAGTCTGTCATCTTATCAAGAGTCTACAGATGTGATCAAGGTCCTGACTGTAGTCATCAAAACTAATCGTGTTTAATCTGAAACATTTCACACAGATGTCTGGAGAGATTTCAGTCAGTTTATCCGTTTATAACAGTGATCTTCTTGGGTCAAGCCTGTGGGCCTTTCTGTGTGGAGTTTGCATGTTTTCCATGTGCTTTCAGCTGACTCCTAAACCTGCTTCTCTTTGATCGATGGGCTACATGTCCATGTTGTACCCCACCTATCTCCCAGTGTCTTCTGGGATAAGGTCCTGGCCCCACATACGCATGGGGCATCTTTAGCCCTCCTCCCTATTACACACATTTAGAAAACGTCCCACATTTTGTTTGACTCTCTTATCTGCAGGACAGACTTGACTAAAGTCCATCTTTTATTCACTGGATGTAAAAGAAAACCTGTCATCATGAGTGACGTGTCACAAAGTCACAAGACTTTGTCACTGGAATATGATGAAAACACAAATACATCTCTGGAAGAAAAAAAATGAAATACAGAATTTGTAACACATGTTTGTCCCACATAAGCATTCACTCTGTCCCACATTTAGCGTGTTGGGATCTTGTCACTTTAACCCACACTGTCTGTTCTGATAGAGACAAAGTGATCTTGACATTTCTTTATTTTTTACTGCTTGAATGATGAAGATTCTGGGTTTGAATCTGCTTCTCTGCGCGCACCTCTGCGTCCTATCAGAGTCTGAAAACGTACACGTATCATAGATAGACTCACCTCAGTGAACTGGATAGATGTCATTAGTCAAAGGTCAAGGTAACGAGTGCCAGAGCAAAGGTTCTTACAGGCTAAAACTAAACAATATATAAATTAAATATGTTCTATCAGGACCCAGTAAAAAAAACCATTCAAACATATTTAGCAAAAAAAAGAAATGTAAATATTTATTTTTCCTCTCGTGTATTTGCCTTGCCCTCTGGGCTCAGCAAAGGTAAGCTGAAAGTTGGAACACCTGCAACAGTGAGATCATTAAAAATTCCTGAACTAGCAAGTAAACCAGAATCATACATTTGGTGTTGTTGATGCTTACTTAGCCTGAGATTAACTGAAACTAAAGCTAAAAAAAAAGAAAGAAAAACTAGACATAAGAAAAAGAAAACTGAAACACTGCAGTGTGCTCACAACATTAACAGCAACAAAAAACAGTATTATTCAGGACTTTTTCTTTAAAGTTTAGTGAGATTTATCAGTCTGAGGAGGCATTAATGTAAGATGTTTATGTCTACGTATTACGGTACTCTTGCCTTAATAAATATCCCTCCTTTACATGATGAATCAAAGTTATCATAAAGGTTATCACACCCACAAAAAAACTCAAACTAAATTAAATGGAGAAAACAAAAACATGTGAATCTAAAGCTCTGCTGCAAAGGGCTTCAGCCCACTCTCACCTCTGACTGTCCATCTGATCAGTGTTTGAAGTTTATTGATGATGTTACTGTGTTTCTCTGCACTGCATGTGAGCACGAGGTGCAGCAGATACCTCGGAGCACTCCTTGTGACCAAAAGAGGCGTAGAAACTTTTCATTGGACGAGCTTTTCTCTAAAGTAACAGGACAAACAAATGCACGCCTCAGAAGAGTATATAACTGAAGTCAGACAGTCAGAAAACATCTAACACCTTAACTTCTGCTTCTACTCAGCGACTGACACAGAGTAAAGGTGAGTGTAGTTCCTTCATTTCTCCCACTAAATCAGGTGTTAAATATTTAAAGAGCATTTGGGTGCATTTTTGTAAAGTGTTGAAGTTTCTGGGTTTTGTTTTTAGAAAATGAAGGTCCAAGACTTGTTCATGGGTTTTGCTCTTGTTGCTCTGACCAGTGCAGCACCGATAGAGGACAAAGCTGTATATGATGAAAGTAAGGGATTGTTTAAAGCAGAAATTTACTAAGGTGCAGGTCTAAACTTAGAGCTGTTTGAGTGCCTGTCATTTACTAACAGATGTCATCACTCCCACACCTTCTGATTCAGCAGAGTACAACCCTGAAGACTTCGACATAGATCCTACACAATATGAGAAACTCTTACAGAATGTGCAGAGTTACGGCAAAGTTCTGGGCATATCCTTTGACTACGGTGAGCTCCTGGGGACAGAGTTGGAGAATGAAACATTCCTGGCTGCAGGACTCGGGGTTGATGTGTCTGTTGGTGGACTCTTTGGAGATGAGGCGGCCCTGGGTGAAGGCTTCGGAGATATGGAGTCTCTGGCCACAACCTTTGGATATGCAGAACTCCTAGACACTGAGTTGGGAAGTGACACACTTCTAGTTGCAGGACTTGGGCTTGAGATGTCTGGTGGTGCCCTGGGTGAAGATTTTGGAGATGATGACATACTTCTGGCAGCAGCTCTTGGGGATGAGCCCCTCGGCGCAACCTACGGATATGAAGAGCTCCTGGGCTCAGAGTCTGGAAATGAGACACTTCTGGCTGCCGGACTCAGGGTTGAGATGTCTGTTGGTGCACTCCTTGGAGATGAGGCGGCCCTGGCCAACGGGGAACTCCTGAATGTCAGTGAAGAAGATGAGAAACTCGCTTTGGAAAACCTCAGTCTTGAAGATGTGCTGAAAGCAGCAGGTTGTGACGGTGAAATCAGACCTGATGCTGAATGAGCTGAGAGAAATGAATCCCTCGCTGCACACTGCCTGTATGTCTCAGTATACTTCTCACACTCTTCAAACATTTTGTTTCCATCATAAAGGGAAAAGATCATTAAGCAAAATAACATTTAATCTCAAGGGAACGTAATCTGCAGTTCACCAAGTGAAGAATGTGATGCTCTGTCATGTTTTTGTAGCTTACATGTTAACATGTATGTTTATCTGCTCTTTCTCTGCAGCTCTCCAGGCTCGTGGCTTCATCGTGGTCATGATCCATATAAGGCAAATGAAGTGCATTAACTGAGGCACTGTCTCAAACATAAGGGACAGTAAAAATGTTTTGAAATGAAATAAAAATATTGGTCTCAGTTTCAAGATTAATGTTCTCTTTGTTTTTTATTCTTTGTGTGTCTGTGTGTGTATATGAATCTTATTATAATATATCTCAAAAGCCTGCAGAGATTTTGCGAGCAATGTATTTTCTGTTGCTTAACTAAATTTTCATTTAATTTTCATTTATAAATGACGTGAATTTGATCAGCAGAATCAGTTTTTTACATTCCCATAACAGCATAAACATGCAGGTAAAATGTTCTTCATTCTGCATTTAGAGCTTTCGAGTAACTATTGCCTGAACCACACAGTGAGCAAACAACTGTTGGGTGACTTTATTTAAATAAAGTATTCAAATAAGAATAAATGTAAATATTGTAAGGCAAGAAATTACTGGGCAAAGATTTTATGCGTAGATTAATTTTTAGATTTTGTTCTATTTAGCTTTAATGTAATTTACAGACTTCAGATGCCTACAAGTTCATCTGACATGGTTTGTTTTCAATGACATGTTCTTCTTTTTTTCTTTTTTTTAATCAAGTTAATATGTTCAGGTTTAGTGAAAAAGGATATTAGTCACTGAATGAATTATTTTCCAAAATGTAAATTATGTAATTCATTGTTTTTAACAAATTTGATTGTTTAGTTTTGATTGATTGTTTGATTGAAGCTGGGAAACGTTGCAAGAAGAACTGGACTTGTTTGTGTGTCACATGATATCTTCTAACTGGTGGACAAAGTGGCTTTCGCCAACAAAGCTGACAAACGGAAGCAGGATTTGGAGGATTTCGCAAAGAAAATGTTTTGGAAGATGTGTACTGTGGCATTTGCACAATCTAACATCTCAGTGTTGGTGTTGTTCATACATCATCAGAATAACGTTGGTTCAGAATCAGTGACCCAACTGTCCAATGATGTTCATTTATTCAGTTAGCATTAGCCAAGAAGTTAGCTAATGTTATTGTAAGCTATAACTAGCAAACCAACATAAGTAACTTAAATTTGGCAAACAGCAAACCGAACCTGAAAATATAGTCATTATAATGTATAAATTAATAAAAAACAAAACCAATAGCTAACAAAGCTATGACACCACAGTGGGCCACAGTGAGGCTTGATACAGACATCGGTGCAAATTAGTGCAATGAAAAGTTAGTTGTACTAGCTTTTCACTACTTTCTAAAAGTTTTTAAAGTCTTTTTTGTTTATATTGACTTTTGAAAACATTTTATGTTTAATAATATAGTGAAAATCTCATCACCAACGCCAGATCCCTCGCAAACAAAACGGAGGAGCTACAATCAGAGATTTACTACATTCCCCATTTCGTGGTCCATGTACAGTGACAATAAAGGGCTATTCTATTCTTCTATTCTTCTCTAAAATTGATTCTTTCCCTCATTGTTAGTATTTCCAGGTTTATAGAGTCATAAAATAACACAATATCCCCTCTGTAGAAACTTTTCACTCTAAGATGTCAAATCATTTAAACAAGAATTTTGAGCTTGATGTTTTTAGGTTTTTAATTTGCCATCTTTTTGGGCTCTAGTCTGAATAAATATGACAAATTAGTACAACTTTCTGAGATTTGGCTTCAAAAATAATGATCTAAGCAATCATCTGGGAGAGCTTCATTGTCTGTCTTTCACCTGTAGTATCATTAAGCAGAGCTGCACTTTGCTTCTTTCTTTGTCACATACATTACCTGCCTGCCTATCTATCCTCTGTGTGGTCACTGAACTCTATAAAACACATAGTACATGACTGAATTATAAACCTCCATGCTTCACATTCATCCTGCCTACTGGTATGCTAAATTCTGGTATGCTAAATAAGTCCCACGGTCACGCAAGGTGAGGAAACTTTTGTGGCAAAGTCAAAGCAATGCCCAAGTATAAAAGAGGGATAAAAGCCAGAGAAAATCCAGAGGATTTTGCTTGCTTGCCCCCCGTCAAAGAATTTCAAACAGCTGGTTCAATGATTCAGGCAGCTTTTCCCGGAGCAGATAAAAGAGAGCTCTGTGGAAAGAACAAGCCAGCGAGTGAGTAAGAGTGAGAGCGAGAGAGGAAGAAAGTGGAGGCTGCTTGACAACAAGAAGTGAGAGTGATTCAGCGTAAACTCAGCATCCCTGCATGCCTGAAGCTCAATCACTCAAACCAGTAAAAGCCTGACGGGGTGAAGCTGCCTCAGCAGGACGTTTCAGTTGCCTGTGATTGTGTGTGCTGTGGTGCAGTATGAGGGGATTTGCCTCCATTGTGCCCTGCGGTTCGCCGTGATGCCTCAGGCCTGCGACTCCTGCCAGGTGACTGCGGGCACTCCGTGAGCCAACGTAGCTCCTCGGTTTTCCTCTTTCTGTATCTTTTTACAGATTTCAGCCCATCTCATTTATAGATGAGGGGACTACAGAGTGCTGCATCACTGCGACACAGCTGGCAGTCCTTCTTTACTTAGGGCTCCTCCTGCTGGTAGAGATGTGGCACCTACAACAGTAATCCCTGTTGCAAATAAATAGAAAAAAATGTTAGTAATGTAGGAGGAGATGAAGTCAGCTAAAAAAGCACGACCTTTGGCATCTTTGAGAGCCGCATATCAGGTCATTCCATATTTAATCTTTTATCGATCTTCTACTGAGGAAAAGATCGTTTGACAAAGTCTAGACAACATCTAATACGTTTTACAGGGATATGTGTGATCCCCAAGCTCAAGTCCTCTAGCAGAGGCCTGGGTTCTGCACAGTATCATAGATGTTCCTAAAACTGCACTCCTCTTGACGGAGACCTCTGATGTTGTGCTGGGTCTGCTGGAGTTACAGCTCCTTTAATGCTCCTTTGACCACTGGAACCACTTTGGACTTTAACTTCCACATCTGCTCCAGTTCTCAGAAAGCTGATTCTGTTCATCTGGATGAAGCGTTTTCAGTAATAGAAATTTTTCGTCACTCAGCCAAATAAAATACTGAGATGAGGGCCCAAAGACTGAAGTGACACAACATTTAAACGTTGTCCAGATGAACAAAATAACCTTTCTGGAGCTTCTTTACCTGGATGATTGAGAATGCTTCAAGATATCTGCCTCTGGTACGTCTCTGTTTTCTCATGCTCCTTTTTCCTGATCTTGCTGTCCGCTGGGATTGCCACAACTATCACAACTGCTTCTGCTCCTTGTCAACCACCATTATGTCTGGTTGGTTGGCCAACAGCTACTTGTCTGTCTGGAGGCTGAAGTACCTGAGGACCTTAGCCGTGTTGATCTCAGCCAGGTACATATGGGGCACAGATGTTCCTGTACTCTATCCTAGCGACTTGGTTATGTCATCCAATAAACACTGCTGCTATTATATGCCCGACTGTCTCTATGGTGTCTTTGCACAGTCTGTAACTTGGATCGGCTGTGATAGCTGTGTGCTGGCCTCTGTGGATCTGGAGCCCTCTTGGGGCTTGTTTATGTACTGTCATGGACTAGCCACTGGTAGGGTTTCTTCAGTCTGTCACTCGTACATCACATGGCAAGGCTTGATCTTGCACAATACTTCTTCATCCTTACCACCATCCCTGTCTGCTATCAGCTGCCTGAAGCACTCTTGCAGCAGCTCATCTCAGGGACACGCTTCCCGATGTATTCATGCTGGTTGTTTCATCCTGGATCATGGCACTGGCACTCCACTTTTTTGTTGCTCACAGAGCTGCAGGGTCCTGGATTTGGATGAAAGCCTCCATGCATGGAAAGGAATTTTCACATCTGGATATCTCCTCCTTTGGTTAGCTTATCATGACATCTGTGTAGCTGATGACTGCTGGACATGTGGGCTGATGGCTTGGGACCTAAAGGCACATTTTAGTGACTTTTTTTATCTTTGGTGATTTTGGGGGATTCTTCCTCTGTGTTGAACTCTGCTGTCATTTGCTTTCCCATTCCAACCAAACAGCATTCTAGCTCCCCATTGGGCCATTTGATGGAGAACACAGAGGTGATTCTCTACAACCACTGTGTTGGTTGATTTTCACACCATCTCTCTCTTTGGATGGCCAATGTTAAGCAAAGGGGACAACAAAAGGTGGTATATGTCAAAGAAACAGGACCCAAGGTTTCCCAGCAGAACATTGTCCAAACACCCCACAAGAGCTGCATCACAGTTTGGTCAAATTCTTACACTTGCACATGTTCCCTCCTAACACCTCAACTTTGAGGAAAAAATGTCACCAATGGGTGCTATGATGACGAGATGATGAATGTTATTAGCTGTCAGCAGTCATACTGTTAATGCCTGACTGGTGAGCTGCATGACCAAGAAGCAATGAAAATAACTGAGTGGACTGTAATTCATTAGAATACAAGCAGTAAAGGTCATTCATTGTTTTTATTTAAAGGTGCAACAATAAGACAGTGAATGGGGCTCATTGTGACATAAATACGCTGTTTATTAACAAGCAACAGTAAGACAGTTACTATTTCTACTTCCATGTTCCCTGCTGCAGGTCTGTTCACCCGTCCCTCCCCTGCTGATGACTCCTCCGTTCCACATACCCGTCTACATGTACATAATCTATACATACAATCGATATTAACAACAGGTTAAATAAAAGTGCTGAAAATTCATGCTACAGTGCTGTGCTAAATCAAGACCTACGAGTCCCCTTTCGCAAAGAGGTAAAACTTCATTTCTTTACAAATGTTTCATTTGTAAACCTCCCAAACAATTCCTTTGAATCAGTCAATTACTGTCAGATTCCTAATAATAATTTAACTAACCGAAATCTAATGTTGAGCCGTTGAATGAACTCTGTGTGATGCTACAGTTCAATGTGTGTAAACCTTAACCTCGTACAAGACATTCAACAAGTTTACAGATACGTACCACATCCTATCCACATTATACAGTCGAAAAAGTCCAAAAATGTTTACGCTTTATAGGAGACACATGAGAGCGGCTGTCAGTGAAAACAATCTAAGTTCACAGGCGCCTGATACACCATGTAAAACGTCAGCGGTATAAAAGTCATCCCAGATAAGGCAGAACGAAAGCATGCCTCGTGACTTTAAATCAGAGCTTCACTGAACAGTGACATGAGAGAAAACAAAATAAAGTGCCTATTGTGTGAATATGCAAAGATGAGAGCTGCTGTACATGAGCAGAGGTTCTGGACAGAGTTGTTTTTGAAGTGTGTCGAGGTGCTGTTAGAGCGGGACGTGTCCTCAGGAGCTCAGCGCAGCGAGTTGGTGGGCATGCAGTCACACAGAGCCCTCCTCTCCGTCCTCAGCACCAGCGTCTCTGTCTGCAGCAGGAAACAAACAAACAAAAAAACACAACATTTTACTACATTAAATATCAGGTTTCTGACCTGTTGTCTTCATCAGCTGCAAAATGTTCTAAAAAAATCAAATATTAAAAAGTTTCATTTAAAGCATTTGATATGTTTCTATGTTCTATTGTGAATAATTGCACAGTATCCCAGTTTACTTAGATTAGGGTTTGTATTTCCCTGTGATATTTTGATACAGTTACAATTTTAAAAATACATTTGCCATTTATCTGGATGCTATTCTAAGAGTTTTAACCATAGCTGCTGCCACGTGATTTTTATTACATGACAGCTTTTTCAAACCTCGCAGATCTAAACAAATATAAGCCACAACATCACGACTGCAAATAAAACATAAACATCGACATAAAAGAAAACTGAACAAAGAGGTTTAACCGAATTACAAAGAATTTCTAAGGTTTACAAAGTGCTTACTGTCCATGTCTTGCACATCGTTTTTTTATTCTGCTAGTCTGTAACTCTGCAGTTCAGTAGCTTATTGGAGGCTGGAAGAAACAATAGCTTCAGGCAGTTTGTTTGGCACTTTGGCCCTCCCGAGTCTTCTTCCTGATGGCAGAGGTTTGCCTTGAGAGGAAAGATGTGCAGTGTGCTTTGTTGCTTGTTCTGTAACAGCATGCTCACACGGGCTCTGTAAGGCCCGTACTCTTATTCCCATGACCTTCATGGCTGTTTTATGCAAGCCTGCTGTTAAGTTGCCAAACCATTGCAATTCCATATTTAATAAGGACGCTCTCTAGCATCAGCAAGCTCTGAATCACTGCTGCAGGCTTGCACACAGATTATTGATGTGTATCTGCCAACAGCTAAATATTTATACGAGGACGGCTGACAGTTATTGAGTGGATTCTGATGAGCACTGGTTCATGATCAATAACTATTTTCTCTGATTTAGTGATGCTTGGAATCAGACGATTAGTTTCACACCGTTTTGATGAAGTTGTTCAATCTCATCATGGTACACAGAAGAATCCACGAGTGTCAAACATAATCAGCCCGGCATGGACTCCAATCCGAGGAGGAGAGCATACATTTTGGAATTTTAAATTATATTTTAATAGGTTTTGCAGTTTCTCCTGATACTACACCAAAGTAATTAAGTAATATAAATATTTTAAAAAAACAAATTGCAATAAACTCTACAGATTTCTGTTTTCTACAATGTGTCTACAATAAAAAACAACATGCTATTTTCAGTGAAGTAACAGAAACTTTCTGTTCTCTTTCAAACCTCACTCTGTGAGATACCTCACTCGGTTTTCAGAGAACTGGGGTTACATTAGTAACCGAACATTTTTCTTTAATCTTACATTTATATCTTACAGTTTAAATCATGCTGACACACTTCTTTCATTACTACAGCAGCATTTCTTTATCATGTAGAAAAAACTAAGAAATACTGTTGAACTTGCCCGTCGTTATACTTTTGATGTTTCATGGTCAGGAATAATGTGTCAACGTGTAGACAGATGATCCCTGTGAGCTAACAGTTCATGTTTCAGACTGCCCTAAACTTTCATCTTCGTCAACATTTTTAGTCTTGGCTCTGTATGAAATCAAAAAGGGATTACTCCTGGTGTGGTCCTCTCAGGCACACAGCAGCCCCGCCCACCTGCTGTTTAAACGTTTTGTTTGCGATGGGCAGCCAATCAGATACAGAGCTACTCTAGTTCTAAGAACACAGCTGAAAATATCATAATGGATGCTGCTTAATCCACAGTCAAATTAATATTAGTCATATTAGGATACGTTCTCCTACAGCAACTTGTGCACAGTGTAAAGTGTCATGCCATTTTCTCTCGCTCCGTTTCCTCCAGCCTCTCTCTGCGCCTGTGTTTGACTATAGGAGTGGAGTGAGGTGCGTGGGATGTCGGGTCACCAGCTGCCGCTCAGCACTTCCTGCCATAAATAAATCGTACCAGCTCCAGCACACTGCCTGATCGTAGACTGTTCACTAGGTTGAGCACAGTTCTGCACATCTTACACCTCCTCTCTGTCTCCAGCCTCTTAGTTACACACAGCCTTTCTCCTCCTTCCACTCAGCTTTAGACTCTCCTCCTAGACCTTTCCCTTCATTTCCATTTGGACCAATCCATTTACCCCCCCCACCCCCCCCCCCACCCCCTTCCTGGCAACTGGCCATGCTGTTTGGGTCACAGTGGCTGGATCTAACTTATCTCCTTGTCTGTCAGAGTAATCGAGGGGTGCAGCGATTGTTTTCAGTCGCATTAACCTTCATTTCTTGGGTCCACACAATTAAATTATATAAACAGAGAATAAAAGTCATATCAGCTGATCCAAAAAGCAGGTATGTGTGCCCTGAATTGAAATCAGTACTACAGTTCACACGTAAGCTCGGTGTGCTTGGAGTTAAAGTGTAAAATGTACAAATTCCAAAAATATTTCACAACAATCCAAACTATAGCGACAAAAAAAAAAAAAAAACCCTATTCTTTGCAGCACAGGAATTTATAAGCACAGGTATTATGACTGCTCTTTGGCACAGTGATGGGAGTGTGTGGGTGTCTGAGGTCATTTGGAAAATGAAGCACAGCAATCTAAAAGCTGCGCTCCACAATTTTCATATCTAAAAACCAGGAAATAAATGAAAAAAGACTAACTCTGCGCTAAAATGCAGATGTAGACATTAACATATACTAAAACGTACCACATAATGTCACATTTAGTATATTACAATATGGGAACTGATAGAAGCAGTCGCCACCCCTCCCACAAAGGCTCATGAAGATCAGTTATTTTATGAAATACATCAGCTGGTGCATGAATCTCTGCAGTAGTCTCTAGAATGAAAAGCAAACTAGAGAGGACTTACCCTGGCATCTAGGTTGAAAGCGGTCTTCTTTAGATCTTGCAGCGCCCTCTGCATAAACTCAAAGGCATGACAGTCCACACACGGGCGACCTGGAAACAGCAGAAATGAGTTCAGAAACAAAGGCATGGGTTTAGAGATACCAAGTTAGTACAGAGCCAGTATCACCGATACTTATAAATGCAAATGATGTAGGGGGGAGTAGCATGCCGTGATTTATGAGGTGAATGTATCACTGATACGATTAATGTGGATGCAATTCAATGACCTCTAAATGACTGTGAATCTTGCTTTTTTTTCCACTTTTTCATTAACACAACAGAACACACACTCATGGTTTTTCACATTTTGAGCCTGGATTTTTTTTGTATATGTGCATGACTGGAAAGCATCAAATTAGACTCCAATTTAATGCTGATTTGGTGCCTTCTTGTGGCTGCAGACGTAAACTATAAAGTGTATTGAGTAGAAGTAGAGAATCAGTGACCTGACCCAGAGTCATCATTTACAAAAAGGAACCATAAATCTTATTAATGAGACTGATTAGTCTGTAGCAGAAAGCGACTAACTGCTGTGTTTTGTCATCTTTGAATTGATCATTTATTTGAAGAAACAAATATTTTAAACAAATATACAGAATTTAGCTTTGTGGAAGTGTTCATCTAGATTTTTTTTCTCATCTAGCTTTTAATTTACAAACAACATAATCAAGCTTTTCTACCTGAGCATCCATGAAGTCACACTTATGTATATTTTCCTTCTAACCTGCTCGGTATGTGTGCCTTTAAGCAGCAGTGGAGGCCCAGTTTCATGATCCAAGCATACATTAATTAAGATGACCTACAATTCCCTCAACAGCACCCCTGTGAGACCTGCAGTCATTAGACTGTGGAAAGATCACCGTGGCGGACACATACTCGTCTAAAACATCTCAAAACTTGTACTCAACAGGCGGAGGAAAAAATTAATCTAATTTTTAAATCCACCTACTTTCGGCAGGGATGACAGTCCCCGTCTCATGATCCGCATCAGCTGCCCCGACACAGACGAGCTGCAGCGCCAGCAGCAGCACCACTGCCTGCACATACCCGCTGGATGCCATGGCGACGGTGCGATCACTTACTCACCTCTGATCTGGAGAGTACAATTAGGCAAAATGTATAAATTAAAGGGCAGAAAATGTCCTACACGGCCGTCAGCCAATCAAATGAGGGGGAAAAATGATGGGCTTTGTTCAGATAATGCTCCAGTTTCCAACCAGTAAATGTTTGTATGTGTTTAAAAGCTCAGCCCGCACAGAGTAATTACCGCTTATCTGACCACCTGCACGGTAACCTACCGTCAATCGGCCGATGATGGTTTGCAGATCGCCAGATGAGCGCAAGATGCCCACCGAGCACTGTTGTATGGAGATTAAATTAGTGCGCATGCGTGTTGGTTGGCTGAAATTTTCTCCAGGGGCCTCGAAAACGAGACTTCCGGTGACAGCACTTAAAAAAATAAAAGCCTTGATGGGCAGTTTACCCGTAGAGTTTATTGATGGGTAGGTCATGCATTCATTAACAGGATAACAGAGAGAGAGCAATATTTACAATATTTACTCAATGTAAAAAGCAGTATAGTTATTATTATTAAAGATACCTCATTTGATTACCTACATTTTAGAGATCAATACTGCATTTTATTCCGTAAATTGAGTGCAGTATATACATACATGCACAGTTTCAGCTATAATTCCAATATTTAAAATTGTGTATTTCCATTGACCTATTTTTACATTAATATAAATCAAATACAGCTACATTTTTATGATTTTCTTTTTAAAATAGGGTGCCCGGTTTACAGCCACGTTGAACAAAAGCACTAAACTGAAACAGTTAGTCTGTTACTGCAGCACACTGAATCTTCATGTTTTTGACATTTACATGTTTATAGTCTGGCATTAAATGAGGCGACTATACAGTGTAAAGATATAGATACATATCCAATTAATATCCCATGTAATAAGTAAGAGCAAATAATAATTGACTATATAATTCTTGTAAACAGCACAAATTAGTGAAGCAAGCTCATTTAAGATGTCTTTGTGGATCCAGAGAAAGTGTATATAAGGATGCCAGGAATAGCAGAGAAGTATGTGAGGGTGGTGCGAGACATGAATGATAACAGAGTGGTGGGTGTGCAGTAGGAGTGACGGATGAGTTCAAGGTGGGAGTGGGATTACATGAGGGATGGACTCTGAGCCCCTTCTTGTTTGCAGTGGTGACAACTGGGCTGACAGATGAGTTCAGGCTGGTGTCTCTGTGGACTATGATGTTTGCAGATAACACTGTGATCCATGGAGAGAGTGTGGAGCAGGTGGAAGTATGCACAGGAGAGAAGAGGAATGAAATCAAGTAAAAGCAAGGCACAATACATGTGTGTGTGAATGAGAGGGAAACATGTGGAGAGGTGAACATTTACAGATATTGAAGGTGGATGAGTTTAAATACTTGGAGTCAACCACCTAAAGCAAAAGACAAGTGCACGAGAGGGGTGAAGAAGAGAATGCAGGCGTGGTGAATTGGGTGGAGACAAGTGTCAGGATAGCAGCAAGAGTGAATGAGAACGTTTACAAGACGGTTGTGAGACCTGCTGCGATGTATGAACAGTGGCACTGACAAAAAGATGGACTCACGATGAAATGAATCCATCAAAGGGATGGCTCAGGTTCAGCAGTTTGGATCTTTAGAGAAACAAGGTTGAGATGGTTTATACATGTGCAGAGGAGGGATAGTGGATATATTAGACAAAGGATGTTGAAGAGGAAAGCCCCAGAGAAGATTCATGGATGTAGTGAGGGAGGGCTGGTGTGACAGGGGAAGATGTCAGGGATATGGTGGCAGGTGAACTGCTGTGGCGACTCCTAAAGGTCGCAGCCCGAAGAAAACACATTTTAAGATAAGAGGACATAATAATAATATACTTTATTCATCCTAGAGGTGGGAAAGTTAAGCACAGCAAACATATGACATCGATTAAATGGGTTGGATGTGCTGTGGTTTAACATAACAGACTGCTTAAATGCAGTAAAAGCAGCATAGCAAATATCGGGGACCAGTGAGAAGTGTGGCTGCCAGTGTAGTGTAGTAAACTGTGACAGGGCAGGGTTGAAATAACCTGTTACTATGACAATACAGATGTTTCTCTGCTCGGCAGATGTGTAGCACTGTATTACATGAGGTAACAAAGACTTCCCGCATCTGCCCTTGTTTACACCTTCCTTCTTAAAACTTTATTAACCACACACTGTGTACAGTTCCACACTTAAAGGTGGATTTCACCCGGTCTCCTCACGACTCTGCGTTCACAATTGCCCCCCACCCCACCCCGGGTTATGGGCGGGGTCCTGACTGCTGTTTTCTTAGGTAGCCTGTTAAAATGCCCGAACTCAAAACACTTCTTTTTCCAAGATGGCGTCGATGAAGGACAGCGACACCGGCCTGTGGCTTCACAACAAACTAGGATCCACGGACGAGCTCTGGACGCCTCCGAGCATCGCTTCGCTCCTCACCGTGTCGGTTATCGACAACATACGGCTATGTTTTTCGAGCTTGTCGCCGCCGGTGAAGCTGAAACTCCTGCTCGGGATGCTGCACCTTCCGCGGAGGACCGTTGACGAGGTGGGTTAGCTCGGTGTTAGCCTGGAAGGTACGATAAGTTACCTCGGATTCACGGCTGAGAAACGAGCCGATAATTGCACTAGATTTTAAAAAGCACTGAGGTCCCTGTGACGGTTTAGTGGCATATTTAAAAGCCTAACAATATTAACAAACCTTTCCAGCTAACATTATGCTACCATATTTATCCGAAGGCTAACTGAAGAAGCGGCAAACTCGTTATTTCCTCGACATGCTCCCCATTTTTTCTTTTTTTAAACCCCGGCTTCAATGCACGAAACACATTTACACTTTTACCCTCTAACGACAGGATGCTCCCGAGCTGACTTTACCCCTGCACACATTTGTCTTTCCAGCGGTTGTTTACCGGCTACAGCGAGCAACGCTAGCCTAGCGGTGCTCGCACGGACATTGTGGTGGGATGGGCGGCTGAGAGCTGGCGTTAGGCTGGAGGGCGGTACTAGCTCCCGGACCCACTGATCACCTGTTCCCCCCGCAGGAAACGATACACAGCCGTCATTTGTGTGGCTTATATAGCCAGACTGTTCATTAACAAATGCAAAATTATTAATCTAATTATTAATGGGGTTTCTTAAAACAAGCATTCAAGTGTGTTGTTTAAGTGAAATTGGCGGCTAAGCTCAGGAGTAATTTCCCGTATGCAAACCACGGAAGCTCTTGGCTGTTTTAATGCAAATATTTATTTTAATTAAGTGGTTTTGAAGGAGAGCAGCAAGTGTGAAAGGGAAGGTTTACTAGATGGTAGCGAGTCTTGCTATGATGAATGTTTTGGAACAGTGGCTCTGACAAAAAGAGACAAGACCGAGCTGAAAATGTTAATATTTAGACAGAAATGAAAAGAAATCAATTGAGTTCAAGGCTGAGATGGTTTGGGCATGTGCAGAGGAGGGAGAGTGGATCTATTGGAGAAAGGATGTTGAAAATGGAGCTGCCAGACAGGAGGAAAAAGAAAACGCCTCAGAAGAGATTCATGGATGTAGTGAAGGAGGACATGTAGTAGGTGTGGAGGGAGAAAAAGGCGATACTTCATAGACACAGGGCCACCAAATATTAATATTTTGTAGTTAAATGCCTTCAGCTCTTTTTAACCACCATCCTGAGATAACGTTAGCTGAGCAAACTTGCATTAAATTGGTTCAACTGTTTGAGAGCAAGCTAATGGCTCAGTCACGGGAGTAAAAATAGTAGAGCTACCTCCTTATAGCTTAAAAAGAACTGATGTCTGCCTGGTGATTGCATGCAACAGATTATAACTTGTGGTTGCTCACAGCTTGAGGATCTTGCACTTATGACCACTTTTGATCACAAGGAAATTGCACAAGTCCCCTGATAGGAGGCCACCTTTCTGCAGACAGTCACAATCGTGCTTGGACTGACTCCAGTCACTCTTAGAGACACTGATCAAGGCTTGCAAATAAGTGCTGTCTAGCTTATAAACACAGACAGATTGCCAACATGCTGCCATCAGTCTGAATGACTCTTTGTCAATGAGCGCAATGCTACTGGCTGCCAGCTGTTTGTAGGATACAACTGATAATGAAAGTTTAAATTTGAGGAAAAATTGCTAAATCACAATATATTTTGACGCAATATTCACCATATTGAAAAATGATAAAAAAAATTATGATATTGCATCGTGGGGTGTCTGGTGATGCAGAGGGTTGGTGTGACAGAAGAGGATGTTAAGGCTAGGGTACATGACAATATAGCTCATGCTGCAAACAATATCTCTGTGGCATTGGCTGCTATGGTCATAAAAGGGGAGAAACTCATGGCGTGGTCCTCATCCCCCCCTGACCTCAACCCTATTGAGGACCTTAGAGCATCCTCAAGGAAAAGATCTATGAACTCAAGTTCAATGGATGCAAGAACTGCGAAGGTTCTATCAAAGAAGGGATCCCATGTTAACATGTAACTTGGTTTGTTAAGATGTTTTTGATTGAAACAGCTTTTGATTTCAGTAATGCTGCATATTGAGCAAATGACCAATTTTCAGTTCTTTACAACCAATAAAAGATTTTGAAACTGCATAATTATTTGGAACAGTGCTGACTGTCATTTGCATCGACTATGGAGGAAAGTCAGTGACAAATATAATTTGCAAAGTATTTTGGAACAGGGTTTATTTTGGCAACACTGAACCTATAAGTGCAGGGAGGTGGACAGACTCTATAGCCTTAACTCTGTCATGTGGATATTAACATGACTGCATTTAATGGTTGGTTGAAGCTGGCGTCCTCCTCGTGTTGCATGTTGGATGGCTTCCCTTTGATAAACATCACTGCACAAAATCAGGTTTCTTTGTATCCAGTTGTTAAAGTCTTGAAATTGCAGTTATGTGAATGTTGATTCACGCTGGATTTTCCAGAGATGGAGGAGGTGTGAATTTAAAAGATGGAAAAATGGAAAATACTCGGGGATAATAACTAGTATTCAGAATACTTTTATATTATTTCAGTCACACTCTGAGGGTTTGATTAATCTGGACTTTTTTTGTCTGTACAGGAGTGATTATTTATCTTACAATTTGTAAAGTGTCGGGGTGGTGTGTGTCAGGTGTGAGCTTTTTTTAAAGGAAAAGTGTGTGTCTGAAAAGTTAAAGTGATTACACACACTCATATTCAAGCTGTCCGGGAGGATATGATGCAAGTTGTTTCTTCATGTAAGCAACCGGTGTTTTCTGAACCATGAGTGCAGACCAAAAATAGATTCACAGACTCTGTTGTGTGCTGTTAACCTGTGGAACGAATGCTAAAGTAACTACAGTGACTGTAGGTTTCACTAACACCACCTTTCTTGCCAGATGAAGGAGGCCCTGTCGGAGATAATCCAGCTGGCTACGGTGGACTCAGAGCCCTGGGTGCTGATGGTTGCAGACATCCTCAAGTCCTTCCCAGAGACCGGCTCTCTGAATCTGGACTTGGAGGAGCAGAATCCAAATGTGCAGGATATTCTCGGAGAGCTCAGGGAGAAAGGTAGTTTTATATTAATTTGCATCATTTCCGGGTGAGCGCTGATGTCTTACACATTTAAATAAATGCAAATGCATAGCTACAGTGTCTTTGCTTTAACTATATTCAGATGACTTGCGGAGCCATTCTGAGCCATGAAAACTACCCAGGTGGTTTCTGGTGTAGACGGATCTCATGTAGTACAGTGGTTTCCCCTCATGTTGTTTTATCTGTAACCTGGAAGGCAAGATGAGCACAAGCAAGACTCAAAAGGTTTAAAGTGGAAGCACTTCTGCTGTTTTTTCCTGTCGCTGTATTTAGATTAGTGTTGATTGCAGAAACATAACTCCACACTTAGGCTTTTATTTAAATTGTCATGTTTTGATATTTTACTTAAATATTTACTTGTATTTCATTTAGAATTAGTTCCTTAATTTTATACTAATTTTAAGTTTTTACTACTTGAGCTCTATTTAACTTATGCGAGCTGTCTTATATGTTGAATTCAATTTTTTTCAGCAGTAACAAAGGGATAAAGTATCTGTTAATGAAAAACACTCATCAGCTCAGTGAGCAGAGTCGTGTTTTATAATGCTGACCAGCCACAGACAGAGGAGCACAGTGGTCAGTGCTGCTGTTAACATCCCCACCTTTCTCTCCCTCCTCAGTGAGCGAGTGCGAGGCGTCGGCCATGCTTCCTCTGGAGTGCCAGTACCTGAATAAAAGTGCATTGACTACTCTGGTGGGACCCCTCACACCTCCCGTCAAACATTTCCAGCTGAAGAGGAAGCCCAAGAGTGCAACCCTGAGAGCAGAGCTGCTGCAGAAATGTAAGTTCATTTAATAATGGCCAATACACACCATCGTCCCACAGCTATGGGGGGGAGAGACCGTGGGGTGGGGTAAAAGATGTGCATTTGTGTTCATTTTACTGTGCCTGACAGATTGTCAGTGTCTGGTGTTCTTCAAGAATTGATTGTCCAACTTAACATGTTTTAAACCCATTTGTTTTATAGCTACAGAGACAGCCCAGCAGCTGAAGAAGACAGCCGGAGTGCCTTTTCATGCCAAAGGGAGAGGATTGGTCAAAAAGATTGACACCACAAGTAAGTAAAAAAAAAAAAAAAAAAAAAGTCATACTAAAAAAAGATTTAAATTATTTCACTGCATCCACGTTTGCATTACAGCTCCTCTCAAGGGGATTCCCAAAGCCCCATTCCGCAGCCCCACCACCCCCAGTATGTTCAGCCCTCCCAGTAACCGCACACCTATTGCTCCCGCACGGACGCCCCTGCGTAAGGAGCGGGGTGTCAAGGTAAGTCGTACCCAGTGTATCGTTTTTCTTACGGCTTTCATTCTTTCATCCTTGTTCTTCGCTTTCATTGAGCTCCTGCAGGATTGGAGTGACAGAGGGGTTTTTTTTCTCCTGTTGTTCAGCTGTTAGATATTTCAGAGCTGGATATGGTTGGAGCTGGAAGAGAAGCTAAGAGGAGGCGAAAGACTTTGGGTAAGTAAATTTACAGCCTTAGTTAGATTTTCTTGAGCAATAAAGTGTGACACTGTCGGTGCTTAACCTGTGCTTCTTTTTATGATATAGAAACAGAGGCTGGAGAGAAAGCAGCCAAAGAAGAAGCTGTGGTGGAAAACACCACACCCGACTATGCTGCTGGCCTCGTCTCCGCACAGGTATTTAACCCAACATATATCTACTGTTCTCTGTTACACCAGCCCCTGTTTGCCTCTCTGCCATCGTAGGTTCACTCCTTTGTGTCGTTTCTCAGAAACTGGGGTCGCTGAACGAGAATCCTCTGCCGTCAACCAGCTACCTACCAGCCACACCCAGCATGGTTCCCTCCTCGTCTTACATTCCCAGCTCTGAGGCACAGCCAGGTTAGCCGCCTACCTCCCAGGGCTCAGCGCTTTCTCACTCAAACATATAAAGTAAAATTCCCTGCTCATGCGTTTCCTTCATGTCCTCCTCCTCCAAAGCCAATGCTGGTGGTTCGGGACGGGACACGCTGCAGGCGGCCCGTCAGCCAGAGGAGTCGGCGACAGCGACCACAGGTGCCAACGCCACCTTACCGGGCCAGTACAAGCAGAGGCCGCCTATGTACAACGCGGGAACCACAGCAAACCCTGCAACTCCCACATCCCCCAGCACACCGGTATCCACCCCCGCCAGCAATGGACCACCAGCAGCTGCGACAGCCAGCCAGCCAGAGACCCCCACTCAGCCTCCCAGCACACCTCAGACCCCCACCCCGACAGCAGCCCCTACGCCACCACAGCCACAGCCCAAAAAGAACCTCTCACTTACGGTAAATAAACACCATTTCAAGACTTTCAAAGTCAGAGGATATTAAAACGTCAGCTAAATTATCTGTCCCCACTGTTTCCGACCGTCAGAGAGACCAGATGTACGCCGCCCAGGAGATGTTCAAGACCGCCAACAAGGTCACGAGGCCGGAGAAGGCCCTCATCCTGGGCTTCATGGCTGGATCCAGAGGTATGAGAGTTTTTAGCTGCTTGATGCAAATATAAAAAAACAACAGCTTTTTCATAAATGCATATTACTTCCTCACAGAGCCTGTATCCAAAAGTACAGATTATTTATCTAGTTTACCATTTTACCAGTTGTATTTCCTGTCAGACCCGTTTTCATTCACTTCACCCTTTTTTTTCCCCCTTTTTTTTTGTTTGGATGGAAGATGGAAACTTGTCTGCAAACTCTCAAAGTGCAGTAAAACTTGGAGATTGTGCACCTTTTAAATAAAAGTTAAACCTGTTGTAGCAGTGAGGCACATCTTCTACTATGAATGTGTTTGAACAGTCTCAATTTCCAGTTTGCGTTGAATTCACCCAGCACCTGCCAGCAACATTTTTCCCAACGCATGAAGGTCAATAAGGTCACCGACTGGTCTCAAGGCCTGTGTAAATCTGAATTCCCTGTAGTCATTCAGAGTTTCCCCACATTTGCTGCAGGATTTTACAGAATATGTTTCAGTTTAAATGCAGTTTTAACTACAGTAGATGTCCCTCATAATTTCTCAGCATTTATGCACATCTGACAGGGCAAAAACTTAACCAGCCTACCACTCTAACTCCACCCTTCCCTACCCCCCACCCATTCCCTGCAGAGAACCCATGCCCGGAGCAGGGGGACATCATCCAGATCAAGCTGAGCGAGCACACAGAGGTTTTGCCCAAAGCCGACGGCACTGGCAGCACCACCATGCTGGTAGACACAGTCTTCGAAATGAACTACTCCACAGGACAGTGGACCCGCCTCAAGAAATACAAACCCATCACCAACACCTCCTGAGGCGATGCGCTCGCTCAGGAATCCCCACTTCAGACGTGTTTACGCACAGTTACAAAGTATTTGCATACACATTTGGGCCAAATCGAGCACGGGGAGGGTGAAAGATTGTCAAGGAGAGAAAGGTTCTCCCTTTTGCTGCACCTCCAAAATGTGGGACTCTTTGAAGACTTGTTTTTTTGGGGGGTTGTTTCCCTTACCCTTTTATTGTTTTTATGTCACTTCCGATTTCTGAATGATGCTGTTGACAGGAGAGAGATACGAGTTATTCTCACGGCAGGCACCTTTGAACATTTGTACTGAGGTACAAGCATGTCACGTGTTTAGAAAGACGAGCCGTCTGTATTTTTCTGTGCAAATGTGACGTTTGCAGCTTATTCTTCTACATTTCAGAACCAAACCATGTTTTGTGATGACACAGAAATTAACGAAGACGGTCATTGTAAAGATGAGATGAAATAAAGAAAAAGAACTAGTTCTTAATGCTGTCCACTTCTGTTTTGGAGCCTTCTGGTAGATGTTTAATAATTTTTCATCCTTTTATTCCAAAAGAAGGGAAGAAAATAAAATGACAGACTCCAGCAGGTGTCTCTCTTTCTTACTCACTTTGACCAGTGGGGGTTTATTTTGTGTTTAACTTATATTACACCTTTAAACACATGCTTATTAAGATATCTCCA
The DNA here is from genome assembly GCF_900408965.1 of Simochromis diagramma. Lineage (NCBI taxonomy): Eukaryota > Metazoa > Chordata > Actinopteri > Cichliformes > Cichlidae > Simochromis > Simochromis diagramma. The sequence goes on from NW_024387057.1 coordinate 714,449, forward strand.
ATGAGTCGGTGTGTGTCTCCAGTGTGGTTTTGTTTCAACATTTAATCTGCGTCCTTCCTGTGTCTGACTTCCTGCCCTGCTCATGAGTACCTTGATGTGGCTTCAGTCAAAAATAGAGTTAATTTACCAACACAGGGCAGAGATCTGCATTTGAAACAAGTATAGTTGTCTTTGTGTGTGGCATGAGCATTTCTCAAAGTCTTAGCACAGCATGAATTAGGCAGCATGTGTCCTTCCACCTCAAAACTCAGATCATAACCTGGACCTAAAAACACCTGCCAACCAGTCCAAGCTTAAAAGTGATGCTGGAGAAAGCCTGAGAGAGGAACTGACCACGACTTTAAACTGCTTCAGAATAGTGTGAATGCACTTTTTTTTTTTTTAATATGTGAGCACAGGTCACCACATAGGGATCAATAAGTGATCTAATACACCAAGAGCAAAATGTTTCTGTAAATCTTGTTGCAGTGAAATGAAAATATGAAATCCGTTCACTTTCATTGTTTTTCATTAACCAACTTAATTGTTTACTGATTGTGATTCATGTCTTGAACTTGACAGAGATATTGTATTAAAAGGCCAATTGCTGTCCTGTCCTGAGCCTGATTCAGCTTCAGGTTTATTCATTGTTAAAAGTGGGTTTTTTCCTCCCTGTTGCCAAGTTCTTTAACAGCTGTTAGCCAGTGTGTGTTGCACCCTTGCTAATAAATCGTAAGTAACGGACTAAATGACGAGAATTTCACCCAGAAAAATTTAAATCCTGTTTTATGGGATTGTCTATGTCAGTCATGTTGTTTAGTTAATTGCTGATCATTGTGCTCTGAATACAGTTATCCAGGTGGATGAGCTATTTAAAAAAAAAAATTCAGCTGAAGTGTTGCCCATTGGTCCTTAGGCATTTGGCCTTCTGGCCTGTGTGTTGCGCATAACAATCACCTTGAATTCTTCATTGGAATAAGTCAAACAGGGTTTTTAAAAGAAAAACAGCTGTAATATGAAACAATACTTTTTTTATTAATTAAAATGAGTTGCAACATAAAGCATGCGCCTCAGTCACTGCACTGATCTGCAACATTCATGTCATCATTAAATTAAGGCCGTTTTCCTCTACCGATGTCAGATAAGTATTCCTTCATAATCTCTATTCCACTGGTGCCTGCCATTCTGTTATTGGACCATCTAATGTCATCTCTATGAAGCACTTTGGTTAACACTTTATTTCCAGTGTTTAACGCATGATCATGTCTAGCCCGTACCTGATTGTCAGCTCTGTCCGTTTGCCTCTGTAGTTGCGGCACAAATCATTATTTAATGTATTCAGGAGACTTCTGCTCAGGTTCACGCTGAGTGTTTGCAGAGGTCCAATCAGTTAGAGCGACAGTAACAACCTGGGTGGCTGCGAGTGTGAACATAAACAATCAAAAATGACCTTTTGAAAGTCAAAACAGTAACAATGTGTCTGCACGTACATGAGTGAAGCAGGTGGAAAAACCAGGGAAGTCTAACAGTGCGAGGCTTGTCTACACAAACACCCTGTCCTATGTCATACAGTGAATGCTCAGAGAGAGCTGATAGCCTTTCAGTTTGTTAAAGCTCAGGTTCATGGCAGTCTGTGAAAAGAGTAGATGACAAAATCATGACTGAATTCTTATTAGTGCAAAATCTTTCCTACTAAGACATTCAAAGCAACGACTCTAGCTCTCTCTGTGTACTACATCAGGCAGTACCGCTACCTCAGCCAAACCACACCTGCTCTGCAGGCTTGGTGATGACTGCTACTGTGTGAGCGTGTGCTTTTAGTTTGCTCCGGGGTCCTTCCAGCCTCCGAACGTCTTCTCCAGGTGGAGGGCCACAGCGAGGGTCAGGTGGTCCTGCAGCTTCCCTGCAACGACCTGCACGCCCAGAGGCAGACCCTCCTCACCCACACCCAGAGGGCACTGAGTCACCGGCAACCCCAGCATGTTAATTATACCTGTGTATGGAGAAAAAGAAAAAAAAAACAAAGCAAAATGTCTTAATACGTGGAATAAATCTTTTTAACAGCCATAATCCAGAAATAGCAACTTCGAAAATGACTGTCAGACATAAGATAAATCACAGACAGTTTCCAGGATGTAAAAAGGTTTTGAAGTCTCCCACAGTTTTTTTCAACTGAGCTTTAACCTCCTAAGACCCGAACTCTTCCACGACATGCATTTTTAATTTCTCTTTGATATTTGGTCATATTGGGGCCCGATGAATGTAAAAACAAAGAATTACCAGATTTTTTTTTTTTTTCAACCTTATTTTTGGTTTTAAGAAAAATGAGAGCCACATGAGGAAATTAGTTTACAATTTTGATAGAACAGTAGCAGTATAATGTCCTCGTAAGTGGATATCAGGCCCATGTAGAGCAAAATTGAGTATTTTAGTCTAAATAACCCAAAATGTGATGTCGACATACGCCAGGTCCTCGGAGGTTAAAGGTTATTTTGCAAAGTGATGTGACTGAAAAGCACAAAGGATAACCTGCACACAGACTGCAAAAGTCCAGGTGCAAAAAACAAAACAAAACTGACCACCAAAGAGCTTTGTGTATTCCTCACTAGTACTGGTTTGGATCCTCTCGTGCCTTCAGACCTGCTTTAATTCTTCATGGCACAGATTCAACAAGCGTCACACAGCTGCTGCACATCCATGATGCGAGTCTCCCGTTCCAAAAAAAATGCAAAGTTGCTCTACTGGTGAGTAGAGGCCATGTGAGTACAGGGAACTCACTGTTACAGTCAAAAAACAAGTCTGAGATGATCTGTGCTTTGTGACATGGTGCACGGTGGTCATAAAGGGACATGATCAGCAACAATACTCAGGCAGGCTGTGGGGTTTAAAATCAGCTGATACTGAGGGGCCCAAAGTTATTCAAATTACTGCCAACCCATCAATTTGAAGCAGCATTCTGCTTTGAGATTGAAACATTTTCTCCCATTTTCAGACCTTTCTTTGTAAATGATTGTGTGGGAAAGTCCCAGCAGATCAGCGGTTTCTGGATTTTAATGGCTGTGATATTAATCGTGATGTTGCTGTGCAGATGTTGGCTGTTAAAATAAGATCAGGTGAGAAGTGGAACGCCACTGACCGGTGTATGAGAAGTCGAAGGGTCTTAGGAGCGGGTGGTGGTGTTTGGGGGCCACTTTGGGGTGAGAGGGGTAAAGGAAAACACCGTCAGCACCCAACAGCTCATCCACCTCCTTCTGCAGCTTCTCCTTCATCTGGATGATGGAGGACGGTGTTTTGGACATGCGAGTCATCTCGATCAGGCCCACAGCTGAAGACGTCGGTTCACAGAAACTTTAAATGCTATTTATTCATTTATTACTTAATCATTTTTATATATAAAACAGTGTTTTGTTTTTAAATTGAGAGCTACTATTGAACACTTTGGAAGTCTGTATTGCAGCCTTTACCGATAGCAGCGAGGGTGTGGTCTGATCTTCCTATCATCCACTTCAGCAGCTCCCACAGAGGCCAAGCTGGTCGTCCTGGTTCTCCCATCAACTCAGCAAACATCTGAGGAGGCTGGGAGAAAACAAACAAAACAAAAACAATTCAGTTCTTTTAAAGGTCATAGGAAGGACACAGACTGTATTACTTCTCCATGTTCTTTATTGCTTCCTTTCAACCATGGTTGCTATTTTCTGCTGACAGACTGTCCAAGTTGTCATCATTATCGTGCCAGTAACCTGCACCTGTGTGGCATCACTACACCAGGCTCAGGTTTAAAGTTAGTAATGATTTATTAGTCATTGAGCACCTGAAAACAGCAGAAGCCCACAGGCCACAAAAATGTTCCCGTCATGAAACCACTTCAGTCAAATATCACAAAAATGGATGTCAGGGGTAGAGAGTAGAGTAGAGTGGCTGTGTCACTCATCTTTTTTGAGTGACAGCTCTAAAATCTTTTTGGGCTCCCTGTACTGCAGTGATGCCACTCTACTGCCCACTTTGTAAAGACGAGTACAGTGGTCCCTCGTTTATTGCAGGAGTTACGTTCTAAAAATAACCCCCGATAGGTGAAATCCACGAAGTAGCAAACTTTATTTTTTACAATTATTATAAATGTTTTAAGTCTGTAAAACCCGCCACTACACACTTTATACACTTTTCTCAGACAGGCATGAACATTTTCACACTTTTCTCTCTTGTTTAAACACTAATTTCAAACCTTTGTAGAAAAATAAGTCCAGTATTATAGAATGAAACCAAACACACCCGCGGTTGCTTTTGACGGTGCAAAACATTTGGTCGACATGTGTTGTGTTTGTTGGGGAGAAAACTTACAAACATACAGTGCAGCACTTCAGAGTCACACTGCTAGAGATCGAAGATTTATGTAAATTTGACAAGCTGAACGCATTCTGTACTGGACAGGAGACACGAGATTGACTGACAATGGTCAACAGCCAATCAGGACACAGAACAATGCACAGTAAAAAAAAAAAAAAACAAACAACAACAGCGAAACAGCGAGGCCACAAAAGGTGAACCGTGTTATAGCGAGGGACCACTGTACAACCCAACAGGTGGGTGTGAAATGATTCACGGGTCAAGGAAAGAAGAAACATAGTACAGCCACATAAATTTTGGGTTTTGGTTGCGAAGTTTACCTCACTGGTTCTTATGTGATTCAAAATACAGACAAGTTACAAATCTGATCTGAGAAAAAGTGCAGAAACTTAATTTTTGGAAAAATGCAGAAACAACAAAGACTGGAAACCAGTGTTTCAATACTTAACTCCTATACTGGGCATTTTGATTTAGCTCTCTTTAACTTGGTACATTTAGATGCCTGAATGATATAGATTTGGTTGAAAGAATACCTAGTTTACCCATATTTTTGTTCTTGGACTCTACCACAACCCTTTTATGCTACAGTACTTGGAGACCAGAGCAAAACAAAAATTACTGCAACCATTTCCACTGAAGTTGCAGTGTTGCCTTTGAAAGTGTTGCTTCAAAGACGGGGACCGGGTCTGTGATCACTCATCAGCTGGTGTCTTCAATTCAATCTGTGTAGCAATATGTCAACTCACTGTGATAAATCAGAAGGAATTGCAAATCTGTTCCTCTCTAAATACACTTCACATTAACTAGTTACAGTCCAGAACCTCAGATCTGAAACAAGTACCTCCATTGATATTTGACGTAGTTGATACAGGACGGTGATTTAACTTCAATACAGCAACCTTGCTTTTATATAAGAATAAAACTAGAATACAACCAATTAACAACCAACTGAGTTGAGTCTCATATTACAAAGAGACAGATTAAAGACGAGGCTCAACCTCTGGATGATCAGATGATCGCTGCAACTACATGCAATCAATCACTGAATGCTCTTATACTGTGCCTGAGAAGACCACATAAGGACATCCCCTTACATCACACAGAGCCAATAGTAGGAAAAGAAGAAACTCCATGGCCACGTTCAGTATGAGCATCCAGCACTGTGACAGTATAAGACGTAAAATAAGGAAAAGCATAGTAGGTTCACTTTAAATCAAACTGGTGTTCTGCATTAAAGTAGAAAGTAGCAGTAAACTGACTGTGACTAACTCACAGCCTGGTAACAGAAACGTTTCAGATTAGCTGAAGAGAACTGCGTGGATGTAACTATGTGGGCACATAAATCTCTTCCCAAGCACATAACTCTGAGTTAGTAACAAAAACTGATCACATTGTAAAGCTTTACATTTTAATGAGGAAACCTGGTTTAATGCGAGGCGTCTGCAGGAAATCTAGATGCGGGTATTGTCCTCTGAAGTGGCAGAAACATTACTGTGTGTGTGTGTGTGTGTGTGTGTGTGTGTGTGTGTGTGTGTGTGTGTGTGTGTGTGTGTGTGTGTGTGTGTGTGTGTGTGTGTGTGTCGTGCACAGGCAGCTAAACAGATTAGGGGACCATTTCTGGGCAGCAGACTACAATAGGTGCTGTGACTAAGACTCAGCCTGCTTTCTCTCTTAGTGAGACGTGCCTTATTAGCTGGAAAGTCCTGGCAACAGCAAGAAACCAGTGCCTGTTTCTCTCCCTTGTCTTCATCATTCACCCGCTGACTCTTTGTCTGCTGTAAAGTTAATGTTCTGGACCTACTTTGCCCTCCTTGTCAGGAAGGACCATGTAGGTGTCCCAGATCTGGAAGCTGTAGCGGAGCTCAGGGAAATTCACTTCTTGGACTTTCACTCCGAGGTCCTCCTCCAGGCGCTCGGCTACCTGTGGAAGACCACACGAGGATTTAAAGTGTAAAACAATTCCTCCTAAGTGTGTAGGAGTTCTGCAATAGACGGGGAAAAAAACAAAAAAAAAAAAAACAACGCACCTTCCTCTGAATGTCTACGAGCTCTTTGCTGACGGGGGTTGTGAGAGGAGAGCCGCTGTCATGAGGGATGGTGAAGAACCGCAGCTTCTTTAAGTCGACCTTTGTGTTTAAGGACAACCTGTGAGCACAAGTGGAAACAATCAACAGCACTGCTGAACTACTGTAGCTAACAAACACAGTTGGGGTTTGGTTGTGTTGAGTCAGAATCTTCTGTGACAGAAATCTATACAATTCCTTGTAATTTTGGACCAATTGATAAACAAATATGTCCATTATGCTGATGTAAATGAAACCTCGAGATCAAGTGCTGACGTTATTACAGCCCTGGTAAAACCCTGTTCGCAGGCTACCCAAAATACCTCTCTGTAGTTAAATGCCTGTATTATGTCTCTGTGAAGGTTCTCAGTCATCCAGGTCATCGTAGTCAAAGGAGCTTGCAAAGAAAAGCGTCTGGACTTCTTTAAGTTGCTTGAAGACGTTTCACCTCTCATCCGAGAAGCTTCTTCAGTTCTAAGGTCAAATGGTGGAGAGTCCCAGATTTAAACTCAGTGGGAGTATCCCCCCACAGAGGGACAAAGGACCCCTGATGATCCTCTAATCACCTGACCCACGGTGTGAAAACGGGTGTGGGTCCCAATCAGCCAGAGTTTTGGGTTCCTGAGATCAGATGGCCCAGGATGTGAGTGGGCGTTAAGGCGTCTGGGGAGGGAACTCAAAACTGGATTATAGATGGCAGAGAGTTGGTGTCGTAAACCCCCGCCTCTGTTCAAAGATGGTCGCTCACAGTGGACATAGATGGCTTCTTTCACTCCTCTTTCAAACCATCTGTCCTCTCTGTCCTAAACGTGAACATTGGCATCCTTGAAAGAGTGTCCTTTATCCTTAAGATGCAGATGGACTGCTGAGTCTTGTCCTGTGGAGGTGGCTCTTCTGTGTTGTGCCATGCGCTTGTGAAGTGGCTGTTTGGTCTCTCCAATGTAGAGGTCTGGGCATTCCTCGCTGCACTGTACAGCATACACCAGATTGTTGAGTCTGTGTTTTGGCGTTTTGTCTTTGGGATGAACCAGTTTTTGTCTGAGCGTGTTGCTGGGTCTGAAATGCACCGGGATGTCATGCTTGGAGAAAACTCTGAGTTTCTCTGATACACCGGCTACATAGGGGATGACAATGTTGTTGCGTCTGTCTTATCCTCCCTCGCTGGTGTCTGGTCTTCTTTTCTGTGCCTCTTTGCTGACTTTAAGAATGACCATTTAGGATAGCCGCACGTTTTGAGTGCTTCCTTTACATGTGTGTGTTCCTTCTTTTTTCCTTCAGGCTTACAGGGAACATGTTCTGCCCGGTGGTGTAGGGTCCTGATTACTCCAAGTTTGTGTTCCAGAGGGTGATGGGAGTCAAAGAGGAGGTACTGGTCCGTGTGTGTGGGCTTCCGGTAAACTTCGATGTTGAGGTTGCCGTTCTCTTCAATGTGCACGGCGCAGTCCAGGAAAGGCAAACAGTTGTCCTTTGTGTCTTCCCTGGTGAACTTGATGTTTTTATCCACAGCGTTAATGTGCGCAGTGAAGGATTCCACTTCTTGTGTCTTGATTTTGACCCAGGTGTCGTCCACATATCTGTACCAGTGGCTGGGTACTCTTCCTTTGAAAGAGCCAAGAGCCTTCCTTTCCACTTCCTCCATGTAAAGGTTGGCTACAATAGGTGACACGGGGGAGCCCATGGCACAGCCATGTTTTTGTCTGTAAAAGCCTTCGTTGTATTTGAAATATGTAGTGGTGAGGCAGAGGTCTAACAGTGTGCAGATCTGATCAGGTGTGAAGTTGGTCCTGTCCTCCAAGGAGCTGTCTTCTTGTAGTCGTTTTCTGACAGTCTCCACGGCCTCCGTGGTGGGTATGCAAGTGAAGAGAGAGACTACATCAAAGGACACCATGGTTTCATCTGGATCCAGGGTAAGTTTCTGGACCTTGTCGGTGAAGTCGGTGGAGTTCTTGATGTGGTGTGGGGTGCTCCCCACGAGAGGTGCAAGGATGGTAGCAAGGTGTTTAGCAATGTTATAAGTGGCTGAGTTTATGCTACTGACTATGGGTCTGAGTGGGACAGCTTCCTTGTGGATTTTAAGAAGTCCATAAATGCAGGGTATGGCATCCCCTGGGTAAAGGCGGTGATATGTAAGGCGGTCAATGATTTTGTCCTTTTCAAAGTCTTGAAGGCAAGCTATAACTTTCTTTTTGTAGCTGCTTGTGGGGTCTCGCTTTAAGGCTTCGTAGGTATTGTTGTCACTGAGGAGAGTAGTGACCTTTGTATGGTAATCTGTGGTGTTTAGGACCACGGTGCATCTTCCCTTATCAGCTGGTAAAACAGTGATGTTGTGGTCTTTGCTCAGGGAAGCGACGGCCTTCTTTTCTTGTATTGTGAGGTTGGACGGAGGGATTTTGGCACTGGAGAGTGTGGCTGAGACTTTCATCCTGATTTGCTCTGCTTCCATCTGTGATAATTTATTAATCCGTATGGCTGTTTCTGTGGCTGTGATGAGGTCCACTATGGGCAACTGTTGTGGAGAAATGGCAAAATTGAGTCCTTTGGCTAATACTCTCTTTTCAGGTTCAGTGAGATTCCGGTCTGAAAAGTTCTTCACCCATTTCTCCTGACTGTCCTCAGGTGTGTTTTCTTCTCTGAGTTGTGTAGGTTCAGAATGAGGAGTGTTTTAGAAAGCAAGGTGTGAAATTTCCTGCGTTGTCTTTCTTTTCCTTTAGAGTGTTGGGCCCGCTGAGCCTTGTCCACAAACTTGTAAACCTCTAAGATTGGAGAGGGTAGAAGGGACTCTCCACCATTTGACCTTAGAACTGAAGAAGCTTCTTGGATGAGAGGTGAAATGTCTTCAAGCAACTTAAAGAAGTCCAGACGCGTTTCTTTGCAAGTTCCTTTGACCTGTATTATGTCTGGCATCTCCTGCGTTTGGCTGCACAAAAACAAAGAAAACCTCAATATTCTTTAAATTAAATCAAAATTATTCATAGTTACTGAGTTGTTTTATTTTAGGTTGTTTTCACAACAGGTGAGCCAAACTGAGAATTTTTAATAGCGAAAAGAAAATAATAAAAATCATAACAGTGACATCAAGTTGCTTTATATTGTAGGGATAAAAAGTAAAGGGGTTGGTTCTTACGTAGCGGGTTTCTAGTTGAGCACTCAAAGCGCTTTATACAAGATGCATTATTCACTCATTCACACGTAATCATACAAGCACTTTTTTTTAAGTGCTGTCTATTTCTAACATTCACACTCCAATGGACACATCGATGAGCAACTTGGGGTTCAGTATCTTGCCCAAGAATACTTTGCATGCACACTAGAACAGCCAGGGATCAAACCACCACCGTTCCACTTAGTGGATGACCTGCCTCATCTCCTGAGCTGCAGCCACTCCCTAAGCCTTAAATATTGGAAAGATACAAGAATAAGGAATTGAATATATTAGAAAGAAACCCTGACAATCACAAAACCCCATATGAGGAAGCAATTTGAGGCAGTGGGAAGGAAAATCTCCCTTTTAACAAGATATGGTTGGGGGGTGATGGGGACGAAGAAGACAAAAGACATGATGTAGTTAGTTTATCATCGTGGCCAGGATATTACATTTAAGCCAACATCCAAAATCCTCTTATGTGCGAGCAATCGTCAGTCACATAAAATGTAAGAAGTTTAGGAGAGTATAAAATGTTACTGCGTGTGGATCGTTATCACATCCATGAAGCACTAAAAAAAATTAGCACTGAGATAGCTGGATGCATTTTATTGTGCAGATTAGGGATAAGAAACATCTGCTATCAATTTATCAATGTGGGTGTGTCCAGTTAGCCATAATTTGATCACACACACACACACACTTTGCTTTAGAAGGTCTCCAGCCTCTTCTAAGTAAGCCCCAGTTCTTACCTTGGCACCATAAGAACTGTATTTGTGCATGAACACAGACTGCACACTGTGTCACTTATACATGTAGATAAACTAATACAAATAAATAAAAGAATTAACACATTAACCCCGAATTACACTCAGATGAAGCAACAGCAGCAGGGCCTTACATGTTAACTCTGGGTCCGGCCATGATCTTGAGCATAGGCAGAAGGTCTTCAGCGTAGCGACACATGGGACCAGAGCTGAGGTACTCCTCCTGCCTGCCAGAGGAAGGAGGGTACTGGTTCTCACAGGACACGACACCTAAAGGAAAAAGTATTTTTTCCTCTATTAATCAGCCTTACAAACAATCTGTAAGCAAAACGCTGTCATACATGAAGATTTCAATCTGATTTGGTGCAGTGGGTAGCAGCTGCTCCTTCAAAGTTTCTGTCCACCTGATGAATGTAAAACCCAAGCCTTTGTTTTAGTCACAGCTTGTTTGCGAAGAGGGCCCAGATAACAACTAGCGTAGAAAGCTTTAATGCACATTTTAACAGCGCTGAACAGAAATCTCCTGAGACAAACCTGCCCGTTTAGCTCCTAAATGCTCCACTGTGTCCTCAGCTGGGCTTTAACTGTCACTGTGCTATGCGAGCAGTTAGCTGTAAAGTTGTGGGCAAAGCTGAAAAAGAAGCAGAGGGGAGCGAGCTGCAGGCACACATGATAATCCTCTGGAGGTTCATGTCTATGAGTGATCCCTGTCACATGTTTTTCCTCATTAACTGCTACTAACCCCCCCCCCAAAACAAAAAAAACAAAAAACCAGATCTACAACATTAGCTTATGTGGGGTTATCAGACTCACAGCCAGTGTCTTTTACCTGGAGTAGTTTTATGGCCAAATATTCCATTGAAGAAACAGGGCATACGAATGCTGCCGCCGATGTCTGAGCCCACACCGATGACTGAACCTGCCGCTCCCAGTATGCTGCCCTCTCCCCCTGAGCCCAGAGGAACAGGCGATAAACAGTGAGAGAGCAGAGATAAGTCAGTGGAAGTGGACTTTATCTGGACCATTATTGTCAATAAAAGTCCTCACAGAGTCAACAAAGTAAGTTTACCTGCAGATACGAACATTTTTGTGTTTGAGAAAGGGGGAAAAAAAAAAAAAGGCAACATAAAATGTATTTGTTCATTAAATGTATGAAATAAGCAGCGTTACTATTATAAAAATAAAGCAACTCGACTAACGATGGTTTGGTTGCAGATTTTACGGTTAAAATTGCCTTAAAAAAAAGAAAAAAGAAAAAGCAGCTCACAGAGGTTTAGTGTAGTCTTCACACACAAAGACACAGAAAGAGACATCACAAGGTTTTTAGATTTTGTACAGCTCTGCACACAAGACATCATTGAACATTTTCCACATAAAATAGCATTCAACCAGACCTGAAAGCAGGGAAAGGTAAAAATAAATAAACAAAAGCACCACAGCCAGAGCCTCAGTAATATGATTAAAACCAGGACGACTCCTGGCAACAAAAACAGACGCCAGCAAAAAAAATAAAAAAATTCAACTTTGTCTCAACACCGGCTGCTAACCTGAGCTTCCTCCCGGTATCCTCTCCAGGTCATACGGGTTGTTGGTGATGCCATAGATGTGGTTGTGCGATTCATACCACATGCAGAGCTCGCTTGTGTTGGTGACACCCAGCGGGATTGCACCCGCTCTCTTCAGCAGGGCCACGGGTGGAGCGTCGACTGTGGCCACGATCCCTCGCCTGGAGACCAGGCCTGTAGTGAAGGGCATGCCTGCAGAAGGGAGACGTGTCACATGTGCAGAGTGGATTTGCAGTGACTAACTAGAACTAAAGACTAACAGCTCTGCTTTTCCCTCAGAAACGTTTTCCGTCAGTTAAAAATGATGCTGACTTCTAGTTTTCTCCTTCAGTGAACAGCAAGTCAAAAACCAGACCTGAAGTTTGAAAACTAACTACCACAGTAAAACCTTCTAAGAGGATTTACAGCGCTTAAATGCATACTTGCATACATACAGTCCAAAGTGCGTGTGTGGACTGAGACATGTTAACAGTATCAAATACTGAGTAAAACTGAGGTCACCTGATGCAGGTAACCACAGTAAAGTGTCAGGTTTCACGCGGACTGATGGGAGATTAAATTTCTGGAAGTTACCCTGGAGGGCATAAGACTCTTTCACAGAAAGTGGGACTCCTAATAAAGGCAGCCGGTCCTCCAGCACTTCCTCTCCTCCAGTCTCCTCCTCAATCAGCTTATCGACCTGAGCTGCCTCCTGGAGGGCAGCAGCAAACCTGGACAGACAGAAATGCAGTTTACGTTTACTGACAAATTTAGAGGGAAAAGATTTTGACCTGATGCTAGTACAGTATGTAAAAAGAGATTCACCAAGCTGATTATAGTGTTCATCATGCAGGGAACATGTGCCTTGCCATGATTTGTGACCGTATTTGCAGGGTGGGCTGTCGTTTTATAAGCTATTGATAGCAGGTGCATCCATTAACTATATGGGTGCATTGTAGAAACCTGCTAATTAGTTAATTAGTAAATCTAACCAGGAGCATAAACTTCTTGAATGGTCCGTTAGTACAATTAGCCATTTAGAAATCCTCATTATTTATGAGATAACTGCATTAAAAAACACAAAGACAATCACCACAGTCGGGAGTAGCGCCTGACAAACGCAAGAATTTTAAGACCATTATTTTGTATATTCTGATATGTTGGCCGTTTATTTTCTTTAGGACATGTAAAACAAACTTGTTATTACTCGTTATGCTCCACCCAACTCTCCTCAGATCAGCTGATTATTGTTTCGGTCTTCCAAAAGCGCATGTTGCTAAAAGGGACGTTACAGAATGCCCCTGGTGGAAAAAACATGCAACCTCAGCACTTGTCACATGGATGAAGGGCGTTTCTCCTGTCTTTGTTTAATTTTCCTTTATCATCTTATGTAACAACTGATCCAGATAGACGGACAAATAGCTAATATCAGACGATCATGTTGGCCAATTGACAAATATTGACTCAAGAGGCCCAGTTCAAAGGCTCAAAATAAAATTGTCCATCCATCCATTCGCTTCCGCTTATCCTTTTCAGGGTCGCGGGGGGCGCTGGAGCCTATCCCAGCTGTCATAGGGCGAGAGGCAGGGTACACCCTGGACAGGTCGCCAGTCTGTCGCAGGGCTAACACACAAGGACAGACAACTAAAATAAAATTGTAAAATGTCAAATTACAGCAGTGCAAACTGTGCATTGTATTGTCACTATAATTACATGTTTTCATTTGCTGAGAAAACTTCAGCACTTAAATCTTTTTTATATTTTCCTCACACTACCTTTGCACATTTACCCACAGCAAACGTGATGTGACACAACAGACACATCAGGCACTGCTAAGGTTAAACACCATGTTTTTATCCCAATAGTCTGATGGCATTCTTCAAGGCTGATATATTGATACATCTTCATTTTTGTTTCATTTCTGAGTTAAAGAAAAAAAAAAAAAGCCTCACATCATCATACCCTGTGCTGGGCCAGGAAAATGTTTATTTCTGTCTTCCTGTCAATAAAATAATCAATAACTGCAGCTCAAGAGCACACTATCAGACATCAGGGAAACAGAGATGATTGTTTCTTGCCTGTCTTTCACAACAGCATTCACAAAAGGGTTAACTTCCTGGATCCTGTCAATGTAAGCCTGCACCACCTCCACGCTGGACACCTGCAGGGACATAACATTTAGACCACGTAAGGACATGTTATGGTTCATTACAGAAAGAATGTCACAGAACAGGAAAACAAGTCAAACTGAGGGTGAAACTTGAATATGATTTGTCCTAAAGAAAAAAATAAAATAAAAAAGGAAATAAGGTTTTGACTTCAGTGTCTTTAGGGTGGATTATAAAAGCTGCTTCAGCTTCTCTACAGCTGCAAGCCGCTTTGCAACCCACAGTTCCTCCTTTCAAGTTGTTTCTGCTACGTCTCCTGTCACTGATGCCTGCTGCTCTCCCAGAATCACAGACGCTATTAAAAATAAATAAATAAATAAAAAAAGGAGGAAAGCTACAGTGATGTGTCATTGAAGTCTGTAGCTGAGCACTTAACATCAACATGTTTTTTTATGAGTGAGCAGTGGATGTGCCAGTGACACTCCACATTTATTGGCTAACAATTTTGATTGACAAGCTGTTAGCATTACCAGGGTAATCCTTTCCTACTCTTACAATAACCATAAACTAAAAAATGGATTTTATGTTTTATTTGTTTTACTGAAACTAGGGCTGCTCAATTAATCGAATTTTAATCACGATCTGGGCTTTCAACGATCATTAAAAATGACTGAGCCGATTATTAGCCCCTCCCTCATGCTTTACTCTCGCGCTGCTCCGTGTGGCAAATCCAGCGCACCTTTCTGCAATTCGAACAGGCGTCACAACAATTAAGAGCAGCGGTCCCCAACCCCTGGGCCTTGGACCGGTACCGGTCCGTGAGTCGTTTGGTACCGGGCCGCGAGAGTTGAGGCTCAGGTGTGAAATGTAAGGTTTTCAGGGTTTTTATCGGTTTTCAGCGTTATTTTGTTATCGTTTTGATTGTTAACTCTGTTTTCCTGGGTCTTTTCACGTGTGTTATGAATAAATCTTCTTTTTTTCCAGTACCGGTACTAGTTTTTTGGGGTTTTTTGTTGCATTTATCCGCGACACCTTAAAGGCCGGTCCGTGAAAATATTGTCGGGCATAAACCGGTCCGTGGCGCAAAAAAGGTTGGGGACCGCTGATTAAGAGGACCCGAGGGAAGCTCGGAAAGGTAAGCAGAAGTTATTTGGAGAGGAGAGTGACTGCCATTGCTTGAAAAGAGAGGTAAAAAAAAAAAAAAAAAAAAAAAAAAACTTCAGTGGTGTTGCACACTATTTTATATTATTTTTTAAAGTCATTATTCAATACATTGTTATTGTTAACCCTTTAAAGCCGGTCAGAGCTGCACGCTCCGTTTTGTGTAACTATTTTTAAATCCCTGTAGAGCCTGAACCGTGTAAGCTAGCGCAATAATTTTTTTTTGCATATGAAACTGGAGGAGTTGTACTTACATCTTATGCCATCAGCTTGTCCTCGGTCACTGTTTCCTTCCACATATAGCTTTGCAAAAATTGCATAAAAAGCACTTGCAGGAACAAAAACATAATATTCCAGAAACAGCTTTGCTGATCCGATCAGCTGTTTGTAACACTTCCCACAGTGAAACAGATGTCAGCGCGAACTATCGCATGTCCGCCATTTCCTGCCCGAAACCGGAAGTGACGTCATTTTCGCGGAAAATGTAGTTTTTTTACTTGTAGGCCTTAAAAGCCTATACTGGTGTTTTTATAAGTCATGTTTGACTTTTCTGAATAGTTTCTGGGATGCTTAGAACTCGAATTGCACTGCTGGAAATAGTTTATTTTGATGCACCTGCTGTTTTCTTTGCAAATTTGCATCATAGGATTGTTTTTTCGTTTTTCCTGCAGTATATAAAAATTGGTGTATCTCCAAAATAAAACTAAGACACTCAAAATTAATTTCCTGTTCTTGTAAACTATTTTTGCAACTTTTTTGTATTTAAAGTTTTGAGGGATAAACCTCTTAAATTTCTCCAAGTAGAAATATATGTATAAAAAACAAAAACGATTTTCAATTTTTTTGTAGTTTATTGCACTTTTTTGCAATTAATGTAGTTACTATGGACTTAATGCATACATATTATTAAAATATGGGCTATAACAGTTGTATAGCAACTTGAAATGCTCCCACAAATGGCACTACAACATGTAAAAAAATAATATAAGCTCTGGCGGACTCGGTTCTATGGTAGGTCTCAAAGGGTTAAATAAATATCGTCAAATAATCGAGATCTCAATTTCAGTGAAAATAATCGTGATTATCATTTTTGCCATAATCGAGCAGCCCTAACTGAAACTAGTAACTGAGACCAAAGGAAATTATCAGGAAATAAGGCGTTTACAGAAGTGACCTCTGTAAACGTTGTCAGGCCAGAAGTTTTCTGTAATCAGTGGAATCGCCCTCTGCTGGTCATTAGCTTCATTTTTCCTGGCCAAAAGTTACATCCATCTTTTATACAGGTTATGTCCAAAACAGGGCCCTGCCACCAAACATCAAGCCTTCTGTTTGATATAGTTATCCAGAGTGAATTAGATTACAATAAGATACTGTAATCTAAAAACAAAGGGGCCCTGTACAGGAAAGGTCATTCAGTAACAGCCTGTTTTTTCCCCACCCCTCAGTAGACTTGGTGATTTCAGTGTCAGCTTTTATGCTACTGTGCGGTGGAGCAGCTGATGCAAATAGACTCAATGAGCTCATCAGGGATGATGATTCACTCCTGGATACAGAGGAAAGCACTTAGTACTGTGGATGATGCCTCTCATCCCCTGCACACCACACTGGAGTCATACTAAAAGTATATATGTGCACGAAAGGTGCGAGTTTCTCAAGGTGTGACCAATGAAACTCTGTCATTGTAAAGAGGTTTAAAGACACGTTTAATTCCCGATATCTTAATATAAGACAAAAAAGTGCAAATAACCATACATCTCAGTTTTTCTACATTATAAAGGAATGGTGCTGTAGTAAGCAGTCTTTGGGCTCAAATTATAAGAGATTACTTCTAGTAAAGTTCTAGTAGGTCATTGCCCAGACCATCATATAATTATAACACTGAAGATTTTTTTTTATTTTTTATTTACTCACAACAATTATGTGAAAAAACATATTTTGTTAAATGTTTTATATTACTTAATTACTTTGGTATAATGTCACAGAAGCTGTTATCTGTTAAAAATACAAAAATGCATGCCCCTCCCATTCCAGAGCCATGCAGTGCATGGCCAGATTGGAGTCTTTGCCTGACCAATTCTGGCCCCAGATCCTTATGTTTGACACGCCTGCTCTAAGGTGGATACAAGTTTAAAATTAAAAATGAACAGTCTTATTTGGGGTTTTTTTGTTTGTTTGTTTTATAAATCATTGAAAACTCTCTCTCCTCTCAGGGCCCGCAGCTCACAGCAGCTTCACGGCCCAAATGGGTGTCCCCCGCCCACACCTTGGGAACCCCTGCTTCCTGCACTATTGTATTTTTCTTTTCTTTTTTTAATGTTATCACTGAGCAGTCTTTCCTAAAGGTGTTACTTTCTTTTATCTCATCCCATCTCGGAATGTCTGTCCAAAAGCTGTTAAAACATTTGTGAGTAACTCATTAATCAGCATTTACCGCTCCAGCGCCACATGAAAGCAGCACCTGCACATGCGCCATGTGTGCGTTCCAATAAAACCTGGCAACAAGTACACGATTTGTTCACCTCCAAGTTCCACACATCTGTCTGGAGCAAAGCACAGCCCAACAAAGGGCTGCTCCCATTCTGGCTGTACAGGCAGCACAGGTGTGTTGTTATTCCACAGGTGTTACTGTCTTACTGTGGGCGTGGAGACTTGGGAGCAGAAAGCAAGCGTTGGGAAACCGTCCCTGAGGAGCGGACCAAGGTGCTTCAGCTCCAGTGATTGTAAATAGAAATAAAAATGGAAATAGAAGCTAAAGAGGGGATGTAAGAAACATGACAACGCATGACCTCCAGATTTAACAACGGCTTATGTGAGTCTAAATCAAACTGACATGAAGATGGTTAAATCTACTGCGCTTGGAGCAAGTGTTAAACAAACACACACCCCTCTCCTCCTCCAGCCGGGAGGTCTGACCGGGTACACACCTCTTTTCGCCGGATCTTCTTGGCGAGCTGCGTCGCCGACATAAGCAGCAGCGGGTTTCTGACGGGCGGGAGCTTCTTCCCGGACAGAGCAGGTCTCCGAGGGGAGAAGAAGCGAAAAACGATGACGAGGACCTCCGTGACCGCCTTCAACAGCCATACCTGAGCTCTTTCCAGCCGGCTCAGAGCCATGTTTCAAGCGCGTGAGAGGACGGAAGGTCACCGGCTGGTCGACCGCAGTCAGAACACTTCCTAGCTTACAGCAGCCGATCTTTTTATATACATCCGCGAGACAAGTTAGCGACAGTTAGGTCGCCACCGGAAATGAAGCGGTTGCTTTCAAAACAAAATCATGACCTCGTTTTAAGGGCCAAAATACTCCAGTACTAAAGTCAGTTTTTGGAATTTACTCAGATTTCCATCTTATGCTGCTTAATACAGTATTCCACTACTTTCCAAACAGTAAAGAGAAAAATGCATAATATTTCCTTCTGCTTCAGTTAGTGCTTAGTAGTTACTTTCCTGGTTGATCAAATAAGTAGTTTATGTACCTCAAGTACGACTATTCATTGGAGAGTTTTATTAGTCATTCACACTTATTTGGTGATACTTTTTTGAAAACAAAACATTCATTTTTAATATATTGTTATAAAACAATATTACAAGTGTTTTCATTTTTTTTTAATTCTGCACAGTGCATGTTGTTATTGACTTTTCATCACTTGTACACTGTTATTTCAGTAGAACTGTGATGTAATTATTTAACTGATACCTTTTTACTACTGACAGTTGTCTGCATACCAGTTTTTACTTCTATTAATATTTTTTTTTAATTACCTTTTTTGTTAAACCATAATGGCGTTATTAACTAACTAGGTTAACCAAATTTTCCAGGAGCTTTTAACTGTATCTCATCATCTGCATCAGCAAACAGCATTATTTTTACTGAGTGCATTACTATGCAAAAAATGCATGAAGTGTGAAAGGGTCAGAGTACTTTGAATCAGTTGTGCGGCGGAGACGTTTTATTTTGAAAATTACTACCGGAACATAAAACAATATATTGTGGATTACCTGTCAGTGACCTATGCCACCATTCAGGGTAATTAAAGGTAACGTTTAACTATGAGTGTAATGTAAATGTGGTTGCGTAAATTACTTGTTTGTGGCTGTTAAACTAGTGCCTGCAAAACATAGATAGCCTTCTATTTGATGTTTGCTGCCCAGTATCACTTGTTTATATGAGTTATAAGAAAATAACTTGGATTTTGTGAACAAAGTTTCTGATAAAGTATAGATACAGTATGATATCTATACTTAACAAGATGAAAATACAGTATACCAAGTACACTGCATCTTGAACTGTTCTCCATTAGTATTTAGTATCAGTACTGGAAAAGTATCAAATTTCAGGCCATTAAGATGTTTGAGTTAGTATCCAGTATGATTTGAAGGTGGGGCATCCTTTTCTGTTTGTCCTTGTAATCATATTTAAAATGACATAAACTGTAAATCTAAAACACACGTGAGTGTAAAAAGACGTAGAGGCAGGTTTATGAAGTTATTTTAAATTTTGCATGCTCAGAAATCCAGTTTTTGTTTTTGTTGCCTCACGACAATGTTTGGCGATAAGAGCTGCTTTTGAGGGCAACTTTGATAACAGTGTGTTTGTATGTAATGATATGTTATTTCATGTATTTGTGCATATTACGTGTGCCAAAGTCAGGGATTAAAAGTGAGACAGTGGGATATTTTTTTGCAGTATTTCAGCATTTAGTTAGAAACCGAACCAGCATTAAGGGACTGACGTTGTTTTTAAGTAGCAGGTAATTTCAAATGCAGCGTTTCTATCAGTTCAGCAAACATCAGCAAACACATAAACAGTTTGTGTGCAGTTTGTCTCACAGTGTGTTGCTAACTAAAGGTCCGGTTGCTGTATTTAACAGGGAGAGAAAAGCAAGAGAGCCAACTTCACTCGGAGATGGAGAAAGATAAGAAAGACAGGACAGGACAGGAGAGGACAACGGGAGGTTAGATTTAAAAGTAAGGAGTGCTCATTTAAAACTTACATGTAAGTCTTCGTGTTTTAAATCAGATATTGGGTCTGTTCAGGCGACATTATGTTTTCTCATATTGTGAAAAATGCTGCAGAACAAACCAAGGTGTTATTTAAAGGCTGCATGAAAACCATCTGCAGGTTAGTGCAGGATAAACAGGTTAGTTTGCTGCACAGTGATGGATTTAAAGTAAAGAACAGTGTGTGACTGGTACACAGTGGCTGTTAGGTTAGGTTACATCAAGTGTAGCAGAGCTCCATATGAATTTTAGCCGATGATGCTGAGATTCATTCACCAAATTCCACTTTCATATCAACTTTATACCTTCTAGAAAAAAAGACGTAAACCGTACAGCGTCAGTGTAGAGGAGGGTGAGGTGTAGAGGATGGAAATCATCCAGGACAACTCCTGAAACATCTGCTGACATCTGGTTGAATTAACTTGTGTAAATCCACAAAGTGCAGCAGGTCAGCTGATCACAACCTGTACACTAAGAACATCTACTGGAGCTCTCAATGGAAATTATTGTGAGTTATGATTCTTTTCCCCACATTACAACTAATTTTAAGGTTCCCCCACCACCCAAGAAACAACAACAACAAAAAAACATGAAGTTAAGCAACCATCAGTCAGCAGCAGAGGGCAGCATTGTTAAACATAACGAAACCTCTTGGCTTAGCAATTGAACATGCAGAGCACATACCAGCAAGAAAAAAAAAACCTTCTGCAATGCAGGTCAGTGGGTTAGTGGAGAATCCACAGAGTCTGTTTGAGTTTGTGTCTCACTGCACCACCGAAACTGTTAAAGAGCCTCGTGTGAAGCTTTGTTTGGATTCAGCTCCACACAGACGTCTTTTATTTTGCTTTATTTCACTGTTTTGTATTCAAAATAATCAAAATAAAGGATAAAATTAATGAAGATATGCTTCATTTCAAATGTCTGTAATCTGACTTCACCGCCTCCTTCTACATTACTTCAGACAAACCACTCTGATTATGTTTCATACATGCAGGCTGAATTTCTTTCTAAAAATCTGGTAGATTTATTGAACAAATTCATATGTTTAGAGATTTAACAGGGCCACGCCTGACAGGGACTAAAAAGAGAGAGCACATTTCTCCTGTGTTGGCTTCCCGTCACCGGCTCCCTGTTAAATCCAGAATTAAAATTAATATCCTGCTCCTCACAGACAAGGTCTTGAATAATTAGGCTTAAAACTTTAGTTTTTGATAAAGCATATAGTTAGGGTTATATCAGGTAACTCGTGGAGGCTTTCCCTGATGCACTTCCTAGTCACTCACTTTTTTACACACCTCTGTCTCTTTTGTCCTGTCTCCCTCCCCTCACCCCCAACCAGTGGCAATATAATCTTCTTCCTGAGCCTGTTTTTGCTGGAGGTTTCTTCCTATTAAAAATGAGTTTTTCCTTCCCACTGTTGCCAAGTGCATCCTCAAAGGGGGTTGTCTGATTGTTGGGGTTTTCTCAGTATTATTGTAGGGCCTTCCTTTACAATATAAAGCTCCTTGAGGCGACTGTCACTGTGATTTGGCACACAAATGCCACATTAATGCATAAGAACCAGTTTGTACTTTTACTGATGCGTCCATATTGATAACCTTTTTATTTAAGTTTTTTTTTTTTTACATTTTTTTGTAATTTGACATTAATGACATATGTGGAATGAACAACAAACCCCCCTAAATGCACAGCCATGCATCCATCTGCTTATCCGTTTAGGGTCGTGGGAGGCTGGAGTCTGTCCCAGCTGTCGCAGGGCGAAGCAGGGTACACCCTGGATAGACTGCCAGTCTGTCACAGATTAACATGCACATATATGATTACATTTTTTAAATATTTTAATTCACAGTGATCCTAGCACTGAATAGATCGCCTTTGCAACATACATCATATTTCTATTTAAAGATAAACCATAACAGCACCAAATCTTTATGTTAGTTTGTGTGTTTTTTATGTGAATTAAAAGCCTGATTTGTGCATCTGCAGTGTGAGGAGGTGTGCAGGTACCATTACGGTGAAAAACATCATATTAGGGTTTGACCCTGTGCATAAAAGGAGCATGTAATCAATCATGTCCACACAATAGGTGCACCACCCTGCTGAGCTATTTATTGATCCTCTTCCATCAGGACAGACCTCCATGGTCATTTGTAAGGAGTTGAGTTCACTATAACTTCTGTTTGCCTAATTTGCATGCTTTAAAACTCTGGAGCTTTTTTGCGTGCAGACTTTGACCTACAGCCAGTGTGTCGCCTTCAGCGAATAAGCAACACTTTCTTTCGGCAGGATGACGTGACGGTCACAGAATAAAGGCATAAATGTTCCTTGACGGGTACACCCAGCCTAAAAAAAACAAAACATAAACGTATCACAATACCAACCGAGTGGGGAAAAACAGACAACCTGATCACCTGTAAGGTGACACCTGAGGCCCAGACACAACTGCTGGGCATGTAGAGACAAGAAGGAAAAACCAGGGGAAACACACAACTGACGGCGCTAATGTCTCTGTGTAAAGCTGCAGGAAAAATGTGGCCCGCAAAGCAATTATAGCTGCATTTAAAGTGTGTATAATTTTCCGGTTGCAGGGAGTGTAGCTTGCGGTCTGCCGTGTTTTAGGAAAAACCTTAAAGGCTTTGTTAGTGCACGCCTTCGGGGTAAAATGATATGGGGTCAGTGAACAACACAAGGAAGCCTTTGGGCGCTTTTCCATCTTCTTTCCTGTGTCTGCCGACATGAGATATCCACCAAATGCACTCTAGCTGCGGCTCATTACTGTGACTCTCACAGTTTACACACAATGGAAACAACTCAAGCAGCGTCACCTATTACAGCATCCAACCGACAGACGCCAGCTGATAATGTTAAAGCCTCTGCTTCCAGATAAATCAGACAAAGCATCGCCCAGACGTTTAATTTTTCTAATGAGATCACAGACGTCAAATCCAGTCATCCTTCACCGGACAGTAATTTACTTTACAGTTTGTTTTGAAAGGAGCACTTTGCTCTCATCCACTTTCCAGCACCTCCACTCAGCCCTGGAGACCAATGCAAGCTGATCTGGCTGTCCCTCGGGGTGCCAGAGCAGAGTGTCTGCAACTGTTGTGCCTCTAATGGACAATTTTCATTATTAAAATGACAAGTATTTAAAAGGTTCCCCCACATTCCTCTGCGCAGGGTCGGAAAATCTTCTGGAGATAAAGAGTCACCAATATTAGGGAAAAAATAAAGATACAAAAATTATTTTCAATTGCATTAAAAATGCAGTGTGTGAAAATGGACAAGTCAAAGTGGTTGACACAGGAAAAAAACACAAACAAAAAAAGAAAAAGGAAAGGACATTCCACTCCCACCCCCCCCCCCACACACACACACACTGCAATTCAATTCCAGCAGCAGATTAGAATCAAGCACAACAACATTTCCACATTTTCTGCATCAACAAGTTCATAAATGCACACTCCACTGATAATGCAATGCACAGTTTACGCTTCATTCAGGGCTTTTACAAAGGTACAGATGAACATCCTGCACATACAAAACATATTCACCCAACAGAGAATCTATATCACCTTTAAAACATTCTGTAAATAAAAGAATCAGTGAAGACGTGGTGGTTGCACAGGATTTGAAACTGAAACTTTCAAAGTAACCTTTTCCTGACTGTGTTGTGTGTTCAGCATCGGTTACCACAGTGATTTAGCCAGGTAGAAAGAGAGTCACTTCTGTGACACAGAAAACTGTCTTTAAGTTCAACCTAACCTGCTAACCCATTAATTTTGCTTCCTAGTACACCCCTCTGGTTAAATAGGCTCAGCCCTACACTGAAAACAAATCCATAGACAATACAGAACGAGGTACTATTTTAAAGTGAATTCACAATAAGTAACCTGCCTTTGTTTATTAAGCCATGGTGTTTTTCTACAGGTCCTGCATTTATAAGGAATTAATATAGAGAAAAACGCAACTGATGTTAATTTTTGGAGTAGATAGTAAATAGAAGAGTGTATTATTTACTGTATATTTTTACATGCATGTGCCATGCGGTGTTTCTTAATGCAGCTCCCCTCACTAGCTGCAACATCTCTGTTCTCCTATCTAGCTTCATGTTTTCTTCCACAGTAGAAGGAGGGATGGGGGGAGCTGAAGTGGAATGGGCCCAGGGGGAAGGTCCCATGTGGCAGCCCCTACCTTACCCCCTAACCCCCTCTCACCTCACTGGTCCTCCTTTGGGGACCAGCATGCAAGCACAAGAAACAGCTGGTGTGCTCCAAAAAGCAATTATAAAGCCCCCGGGCCCCCTGCCTGGCTGCCTGTAAGACCGGGGCAGGGGATAGTGGGGTCATTAGCACCCCCGGACGAGTTTTAACGAGAGGCCACCACAAGGACGGTTGGAGGGGAGACCCAGCAGGTTCACATCACTTATATCAGGTGGAAATTGGAATTTCAGATGAAGGAGAGGTGTGTGTTTGATCTTTTATTTACACGTTTTTTGAGGGGTAAAACAGGTAGTCCATACAGGGTTTTTTTTTCCTCAGTTAAAGCATAAATGGCTAAAATAAACAAATAAATAAATGAATAGCAAGCCAAGTTTCTTTATGCTGTGGGGATGTTATTCAGTTGGTGAAGCTAATGAAAAGCCTGTGTATCTGAATTAGTCCTTGTTCCTGTTGTGCTCTCTGTGGATTGATTTGTCCCCTGAAGGGAACTGGAAGCTCAGGTGTTGACTGTGCTATTGATTCGCCTCCTACCAAGTGTTGTTAAAACTCTTCAGTGGGGGAGCAGAATGAAAAACCACATGAACCAGCCTCATTAAAATACATTTTTTGGCCCCTTCAGGTGACTGCAGGAAAAATTGAGTGAGAATGATTTTTCAGCCTAACGCTACACGTAACATTTATATAACGATCTAGTAAGATCTAGTGGCTCAGATAACTGTGGTCTGTAGACTGTGCCTCAGACATTTACATACTGATTTGGTTCTTTGATCGAGGTTATTGACAGCAGTCGCCTATCCATTTATCAGGAAGGACACAGTCCACAGATCACTGATTATTTAAATGTCATGCTAGCTCAAAGATGATTAACAGGCTCCAGAGGTCTGGTAAACTTAGAGCAGATCTGCAGACCTTATCAATCCATTTCATCAGGCACACAGAGTATAGCCACTGTGATATCGCTCACTGGTTAGTGAAGTCCTGTAGTAAAGCTGTAAGCTTAGCATTTTTGCAGTTAGCCTCCTGGTGTGTTGAAATCAAATACGATGGAAAGACTGGTTCTGCTTTTTAGTGCTTTATGCATTTATATACTTACTCCTCAATGCCCAAGTGCGTTTTTATCTAGCATTCACATACAGCAGATATCTATAGGCTGTAATGTACATGCGGTTCACGTGAACAAGTAAAGCATCTCTGGCACTACCTGCTGTGGTCATTCCTTGTGAATAAGGAAGTAAATGAAAGTAGCTTTTTATGGACTGTGCTTCTTTAAATAAGACTTGAAACTAATGACTGAGACATAAATCCATCATTAAAGTGTTTACTGATGTCACAGAGCAATAGAGCAGGGGGGTCATCTTCTCATAGAGCCCTCCAGCCAGATGTGTTGCCCCCTGCTGGCCATTACAACAAACAGAAACCTCTGCGTTTACTTCACAATTTAGACCTGGAGGATACCTCACTGTTTGCTCTGCACCAAATTGCAGTGCAGTCTGCACCATAGCTGCTGAAACATTTCACCAAAAAACAAAAATGTGAACCTCAGTGGCCCTAAAAGTCGCCATCTTCTTCTCCTTATTCTTCTTCCTCTTTGGGCTGCTATCTGTAGGTTCACCACAGAACCTACAGATAGCAGATTAGGGTGTGTCTCTGTCACACCAACCCTCTGCATGTCATCCTTCTCTATATCCATTAAGCTCCTCTGTAGTCTTCCTCCAAGCATGCCTTCTTCTTCTTCTTTGTGTCGGGTGCCGTGCCTGAAGCAGCCCTTCTCATTCTGGGCTTGTCAAAACATGCAAATGGAAAGTTAGACATTTTAATCCCAGAAAAAAAACATCTGATTGCATAAAGTGATAGTTTTATTTTGGTGGAGAACTGCTCAGCAGCGTGATTTGCTTGTTGTTTGCTCTTCTCACATGAAGTTTATCTGAAGTCCATGTCAGGACAACAAAAACTAATCAGAGGTTAAAATGGGACACATCAGTCGTTCACGTCACTGGGGAAGGCTCAAGTCTAGTACAACTCAGGGAGGTCAGCGGGGGTCAGAATAATCCCCCATCTCTCTCTCTCACACACACACATGCATGAATGCTTACACATAATCCCCACAGCATGCTCAGTGAAGCCCAGCCTGGACTCACAGCAAATCAACAGTTGTTGTGATGAATAAGTGATCAGCAGCACTGAATAATAAATGACATGTTTTATTATAATGTGACTTCAGTGTTTTATTTTTTATTTCCCCTGCTTTCAGGATAGAGCTCATAAGGAAGAGAGCCACTCGCCTCCAGCTGTATGTGATAACGATGTGTCGCCACCCGAAGTATGTGGCTGTGAGGTGTGAGATGGCTCCACGCCGTATGATGGGCTTTTTTTAATGCCTCTCTGGCATCCAGAACCTTCAGGTGCCCCCAGGCAGGATTCACAGTTGCCTGTAATGAACATCAAAATAATTTCATGACTGAATCTCATCTTAAAACAGGGACATTTATTTATTTAGCTATTTGTTTTACTTTACATCACCGGGGTTGATTTGGTTTGTACTCAGTTTGACTAAAGTTGTTTGTTTTATTGTATTTAATATTCTGTGCTGATATGAATTAACCTACTCTGTAGGTGAAAAACATGTTTGCAGCTGCATAAACACACAGAACATTCAATGAGCCATTAAAGGGCTTTTTTTCTATGCACGTGAGCCTCATTATGACGCTACCCTGAGTATTTAAACCAGTGTAAAAATGTTTTAGGACACATTAAACCATAAATGTCTTAACATAAGAGAAAAAAACTGTAATTTCAACACCACGTCTCAAGATTTCTATGTAAAGATGTGTAAAATTATAGAAAATGACAGAGAAAATCCTCCTAGCTCATTATGCACCCTGTCTTGTATTTATAAGACATACATGTTTTGTTGATTCACAGAATTTTTTCTTTATGTTTATCTGTTACTCAATTCCTTTTTGGTTCAGCGTGAATAGCTATGTGGGAGCAATCAGCAGAAAAGGCTTAAAACTGATGAAAATACAATTAAATGTCCAAAAATAAAAGCCAATCACATTTTCCAGCCTTTTAGTGGACCTGATTGGAGTCTTTGCTGGGCCAACTGTAGCCCCAGAACCTAATGTTTGACACCCCTGCATTTATATATATATATATATATATATATATATATATATATATATATATAAATTGCCCACTCGGCAGGTTTGCAGAGTGTAATAGATAATAGTGTAATAAATATCGATTTAGCCTGGTAGCGTTTATTTGTGAGAAGTTGACATCATGACATCACACTAGAAAAATGTTTTTCTTCCATTTATATGCCTCTTTAATCGCCTCTTTAATCTTTAGCCCATCAGATTCATTTTAAGATAACTTGGGAATCCTGGTATGCTAATTTCTGGCTTCAACATCCGGAAATGTACTCCACAAAAAATAACAATCGAGCTAGGTTTGCGCGATATTATTGTTTGGTCTCTGGTATATTATAAGGCTGACACGTGTGCAGTAATGGGAGGCAGTGGATGGTTATCGGGGCCCAGCAGCCATGTTTCTCTGCCGCAGGGGTCTCCTGGGTAATTACAAACAGCCCCTAGTCAGTGAAAAGCATCCAGACTTTGGATGAGGCAGCTCGTGTTTATTGCCACTGAATTGTCTTGCTGATCTGTTAGAAAGGAATCATAATAAAGATCGTGTCTAATATACAAGCTCAGGGTTTCCGCACAAACGCACTCCTCATCTTCTCCAGACACTAAGCGCATGCACGCAGCAGCACGACCTGGGGCACTTCAGGCGCCCCCACAGGTGCATTTTTGCGGTGATCACGTGTGTGCCCGCCCCGCTCAGCAGCCTCCAATAAAGCACGGCAAAAGTCACCGCTCCTCTCCCTTCTAGCAGCCAACACCGCAACGAGGGAGGCACAGATCGGCAGCGGTGACGTGAAACGAAACCAGCACCGAGTCCGTACCCGCGGCTCCAGGAGGATTAATTGGTAAACTAAAGCTCTCGGTAACCGGACGCCGCTGGTGGTGCTGGCTCGGAGCTCGGCAGAGGACACCGGGCCGTCCGGCGCATGTCGAGGTTGTGTTTTTCAGAGAAGGCCAGGTAAGTCAGACCCCCCTCCTCCTTTGCGGTGAAGCACGTCTCCACTCTGGTTCGGTGCAGCTTCTTTTTATGCGTCAGCGTATTTCTGTTTGAACCATGAGTCTGATGACCATGTGTGCGTGCGTACGTGCGCTCGTGTCAAACTCAGCTCACTTTTAGCATCCATAATTTAGAATCCGCAGCGAGCAAAGCTCCGGGTTTTTGCGGAGCATCAGCACCGGAGGCACACACGCGCTGTCTGAGGATTGCTGAGAAACGACCCCCCACCCTCCTACCCTTTCGGCGTGACCGTGGGACCATTAGAGCTGTAAATGCCGGCTGAATCAGCTGTAAAAAGCGACTGTGTGTGTGCAAAGTGCAAGCAGCGGCAGCCAGGGATGATATGTCTGCGTTCTGCGATGTTATCAGAGAGCAGGACATGGCAGACTACCTCAGGAATGAGAAAAAGAAAATATATTTAGACTCCATCGTGGAAATCCATTATACAGACTTGACTTCACGAGTGCACATTATATTTCAATGGGTAATGTAAGAGTCGCAGTTAAACCCAGCCACGCTTTTCCAAAATCGTCTTGTTTTATTTTTGTGACATATACGATGATTCGTCAAAGCTGTAATTAAAGTATTGTCCCCCTCAGCACAAGCAGCAGGAGTTTTATTTACAGACTGATCGCATCAGACGCGCACACTTTATGATTTATTGAATTAACGCCCCTGTGCACGCCCCCCTCTCCGCTCTCCCTCTTCAGTTTCAATAGGCTGGAGCTCCAGTGAGGCAGGTCTGCGCGCACTGGAAGCCTGGGATTCAATTGGTGGAAGTAGAAAGTGGAGCCCCGTCCTCCTTTCTTTTTCTTTTTTTTTTTTCCTTTGCTGCAGGAGGAGCAGACTTGGAGGAAATTGAGAGAGACGCCGCTCAGCAGCAGCAGCAGCAGCCTGCGCAGTTTAGAGAGAGAGCACGGCATGAGGGACTTCACCTCCAAACTGCGCACCGACTCTGCAGGATGCACCCCTGCAGCTGTGTAGCTGCTTGAGGACGCACTGAGACGAGCTCGTTCCGGACGTGTGCAAGAATCTCTGAGGGACTGGGCTTGACTGGTTTCAGACCGCAGCTGCAACATTTGGTTTATCGTTCCTGCTCTCCTGAGAGCCGTGCGCTGTGGCCTTGTAGCGGACATGGGAAATGTAAACAGTAGTCGGGCTGGATTTTAAACTACGCACACGTCCCAAGTCCGCCTCCTCCTCCCGGGCCGTCCGAGACGGAGATGGAGACGGAAAGGATCGTGCATGAGCAGGAGGGAGAGGCTGAGCCGCCCATGCACCACGTCCATGGAACCAACCGGATTAGACCGTCCTCATACCGGGCCCTGCGCAGCGCCGTGTCTACCCTGGCCCGCCTGGATGACTTCAGCCGCGAGAAGATCGGCGCAGGGTTCTTCTCTGAGGTGTTCAAGGTGAGAAAACAAGGTCTAAACGGGGGACGGGACAAGTTTTCACTTAACTTCCACGAGCTGATTTTGAGTCTCGTTTGTGACAAGCTCGAAGTTTAACGTGCACATCCTGCAGTCTGAGTGGAGCCTCTAAACTTTCAGTATTTTAAGACTGCAAATAGATGTACTTCCTGACGCCCCAGAATGAGTTGTTGACTTCCTGTCAAGTTTCTTGATGGTGCTGAATAACTGCTGAGGAAGCTGATGATGCATTTTTCTTTCTTTCTTTCTTTCTTTCTTTCTTTCTTTCTTTTTTCTTGATGGATGGCATCATGGTGTCCACACCTGTTTGCAGTGACCCATTAGTTGGTGAAAGATGGACGCAGTGTTTTGTTTTTGCCTCCCAACCCCGTGTGTAAGGGGATATGGTCAGTGCAGGTAGATCATGTACACCTGTAAGGTGACCCTACTCCTGACTCTGCTTGCACCAGTGGCCTTCATCCCCTTTTGTCACGCTGCCTTTTCAGTTGCATCGAGCCTAATTCTGAGGTACGCCTCATTAGTGATGGCTCTGAGTTGCCAGGGTGTGATGGTGTGAAAGAGATCACTCCTGGAGGAGCTGGCTGAGAAGAACCTTAATGCAGCGTAGCAGGTATAGCTTTAATCTCTGGAGTCTGTTTCATCACTGTTGTCTAGCTGCACCAGGAGCTCCCGGCAAGGTGTTTTAGCAGGTGTTTGTCTTTGTCTGAGGAGATTTTGTCAACATAATGGTGTCACAACTGTCCACAGCTCAGTTATGAGATGTTACAGGTGTGTAGTTGAATTGGCAGGTGGGTGTGGCGCGACCTAAGACTTTATTAGGCTTGATTCAAAGATTATGAGGATTAGGGGGTTTAATCTAGAGCATACTGGGGCTTTGTGGGAGCACTTCTTGTCACTGTTGATAAAGCTGATGTTTTTTTGCTGCAGATTAATGAGCTAATGGTTGCAGCTCTGTATTTATTCGCTGAACAGCAGTGCAGGTGACTGCAGCAGCATTTGGTATAAATTAACAGTTCAAGCTTCGCTTTTTTTTTTTTTTTTTTTTTTTTTTTTATAAAAAAGAATCTAATAGGATCAAAGTTGGAACAATAATTTAAGTAGGTTTCGTTGGTTAATGAAGGCAAAACGGCCTCATTTCTAATCATTGAGTTTCAGGCCAGCGCTGACTACCTGCTCTCTTAAGCGTTCTGATGAAAGGTGTTTGCCGTTTAGTCTGTTTCTTCTTTCATACAGACTTGGAATTAACCGAAGTACTGCTAAAACCTAAACCCCAAAATTCTCAGGCAGCGCAGTTGTCAAGTTAAACGATCCAGCTGTAGTATTTTATAATGGTGTGTGTTTTTTCACACCCTACATCACACTCGCATGTGATTCGACAGGCTTTTGCAATAAATCTGCGTCTTTAAATTGAATTTACTGTGCTTCATAGGCTGTATGTACCAGCCTGGACTAAAGCATTAGAGTATTCATAGTTGCATTTAAGTTGCAGGTGTGGATTTCCTCCATATCACTCCTGTCACAAGTGTCTGTGTGTGGCTGGTCAGGCTTTCTGTGTGTATGTATAGAAATAGAAACACTTGTATGTTAACCTGCCCTACAGTAAATCACTGCCTG
The DNA here is from genome assembly GCF_900408965.1 of Simochromis diagramma. Classification (NCBI taxonomy): domain Eukaryota; kingdom Metazoa; phylum Chordata; class Actinopteri; order Cichliformes; family Cichlidae; genus Simochromis; species Simochromis diagramma. The sequence goes on from NW_024387057.1 coordinate 745,961, forward strand.
GCTGAAGAATTTCTTACTTATCAGTTGATGTGTTTGACTTCAAAAATCTAAAATATTAGAAAGTGACAATGTGATTTAATTTGGTAAATAGTTTATCAAAGGATTGCAAGCTCTGCTGTTCAATACTGACATCAGTGCCTATAAAATAAACACTCGTTAAAGGTAAATCTGTCTACAGTAATGACTAGTTCTTGTTAAGAGATTATTTTGACTTGCCAAACACCCAGATGAGGTAATGTGTCTGATCTTTGGATCTGTGGTAACTCACAGTTTAACAGCTGGCTGTAAACGGCTCCAGTTGTTTTCAGTGTAATCATCTTGTCTTTAAAAGCATTAGTGGGACTTTAGAGGATGAATTTGGTCCTCCTGCAGATTGTTGCACAACTAAACTCGTGATATGAAATCACATGGAGTGGGTGCATAAGATGCTGAGTACAGTAATTATTTCCATCATCGATCATACTGTTGAACAGGCGTTTGTCAGAAATGGTGGCACATGCTTATTGTGGCAAATCATGAAAATGAAAGGGGTAAAAAAACACAAAATGATCAGTTTCATGTAAGGCAAAGAAAAGCAGCGAAGGTTTTCATGTCAAAACTGGACATTGTTTCAAATATTTCTAAGAAGTTGGTCTCTACTTCTAACATTTTAAAGGTTAAAAAATTAATTGGCTGGGTTGTGGAGTCTAATGCCGTTTTCACACAGGCTTTGGAGGCCTGAACTTATCTACACTCGTAACCCAGTTGGCGTGCACGAGCGATCACAAATGACTCAGGCATCAGGTGCCCTTTATCACGTCCGTTCCTTGGTACAAAGTTTGAGGAAAAGTGATGACTGTGCCGTCTCCTGTGCGCTCTGCTCGGGCCAGCGGATTTCCAGAAGGGAAAGTCCTGATGATCATTTGTGCATTCATTTGTGAAATAAGAATGTTGTTTTCACAAGAAGTTGACTCATTATACAAAACACGATTAAGTAAAAACATCTAATTCTTGCTTTTGAGTGCTTCAGTTTAAAAGAAGTCGGGCTCAGGTCGACCTTCACTAAACGAGGCGTTTTGTGTTCGGACTTCACTCTTTGTGCTGTTCTCGTTCTCAAGGAAAAAAAATGTTCTTGAGGCCACTCGGCTTCTTGAAGCCACTCCCTCAGCTTTGCCCTTTGAATGGCCAATGAGCATGCAAATGTCACTGTGCTCACTGCGGGCTTGTTAAGTTGCCAATTGAGTCTGGATGAGTGTGCTCTTTGATAGTGCTATATAAATGCAAAATTGTTACCACAGCTATCAGTCATATTTATAAGTGTGCTGACACGGCTGACTGGATAGTCGCTCCTGTGTCCGGGTTTAGCCCGGGGGAAGAAGGCCCAACTGTTCTGCAGAAAAATCCCCCTACCTGGTGTTTTGTTTATGAAACTTTACTAAACTGAAAGTGTGTATGGGCCACGCTTTGAAATGGATGCTCCTGCACTTGCTCACAAAGGCCTCCTGGCCTCCTGCCATGTGTGTGCTGCTGTTGTGCTTCAGATCAATGGTGACTCGCAGCAGCACAGACAAACGGGCAGCCATTCACATCTCCAGAGTGAAATTGTGCAATCTGGGAGGGGTCGGGGGGGGAATAGAGGGCAGGGCGATTTTTATAAAAAAAAAAAAGGGAAGGGAGCGCACGTGTTAAGACAAATCCTCCAGGTGCTGTAATTTGTCTTCTTTTTAATATTGTTCAAAGCAAAGTTCTGGACGTGTCTGTCTGTAAGTGCCAGCTTTTGCACTTGTGCAATACTCCTAATTCATCAGCCTGATAACCCAGAGGCTCGAAAGCAATAAAGCGCCCATTCACAATTAAACTGCATCATAAGCCAAAGGTTCAGTTAACTGTAGGATGTGGTTATTTATTCTGTCCCTTTCTCAGGGCTGCAGGGAGTTGAGCAAACAAATTGGATCAATTTCTAATTGGATTATTGTTTTACTTCATATTACTGCGTCACGCTCCGGCTGTTTCTCTCCTGATTATAGATGGCATGTTTGTGAACGCAGAGAACGTTAGACGTCCAAGAACAAGCACACGTAGAAGATTTGGTTCTCATTTGGACTTTCTCCATCATTTACATGAGGCATGGAAATCTCAGCGTCCACAGAAAATCCCACTCCGCAAAGGCAACTTTGGTGTATCATTTGATGTTTTGTCTGTTCAGACAGGACATGAAATTGTTATATCTCAAATGTGTGTGTGTGTCCAGTCCATCACAAACCTCAAGTGCTTGATGAGTCTGAGGCTGGTGATATTACGTCACATTCGTGGCACAACCGAATTCACAGATCACTGACTGTATATGAAAGTTTCCATGTGGGTTCCACACATCGAATTCAGCTCACTATGGCTCTGGAAGTTGTTGCACACAGGAAGTGATGAGGAACCGGATCCCGGGCTGAAGACGTCACGTGACTGCAGTCACACCTGAGCTGCAGCACACCTCGCTCTTAATGTGTGAGGGCTCTATCACGTCTTGTTCTTTCAGTTATAAATGTAAAACATGAACTGATAGTTGGCTGGGTAAAGGTAACATTTTCCACCTAGATATGGGAATTAAACTGGTTCCAGATCCTTCAATTCATTGGACTTGTATACCTCAAAGCTTATCAGAGTATCTATCATCAGTGCTGGTATGTGTGTGGGGTTTTTGTGGTTGTTTTTTTTTTTTTTTGTGCATAGCTAAACTGTGATGTCAGTCTCATGCCATTGCACACCTCCATATGCAGTTTTATTCTCTGCCGCTCTGCTCTGTTAATCAGTTGGTAGTTGATGCTGAAAACTTTTCTTTCCCACACAGAAATTCGATCACACAAAGTAGCTGGTGAATAATCGAACCTTTAAGTAGAATAGGCAGATGTGCTGCTGTCAAAGTTTTACCTGTACTCATCCATAGTTCTTCCTCCAGGTATAGCTAAAATGATTTAATCTCATTATTTTTGACCTGTCTATAAATACATGACTGCCTAATATGTAAATTATATAAAGCAAAATTTAAGCTGCTAACAACTGCTGTGCATTTGCAAGCCTCTTTGCAACCCACCTCCCTTCTGGCTTCTCCTTTTCATGCTGTTTCTGATTTAATCAGTGTCCTGTTACTGATGCCTGCCCTGCTGTGCGCCCTGTCTCCAGTTTTCCAAGTATGTGTATCGAGTTCCCAGAACAGAGCCATACCAGCAGTTATAAAATTACTGCAGATGGACCACTAGCAGTCTTATTTTTTACTTACTGTGCTCCTGACTGAGCTGAGCTTAATAAGGTCAGAGCCCAGATGTTATCTTTCAGTGTAGCAGTTGTTGTAGTTTCACCAGTGCGTTCCAGTCTTTCTGCTAATTACTACAAGCAGCCTGTTATCTTAGTGTTATATTTAACAAACATGCTGTACGTGATATAATTCCCCATTTCCTGATTGCTTTATTCTTTTGGTAATTGAGCTTCAGCATCACTGCCAGTTTTTTTTCACAAACACTGTGAATTTCCATGAAACTCCTCACTGTAAGAAAGCCAGTCATCCTGGTAATTATCATACATGCTGTGATTAGCCCGACCGGAGGCTGTGTGTGCATTTGTTTTGGACTCTGCCTAAACCTGATGTAAGATAACAAGCTCATGGAGAGTAAGTGGATAAGAAGTGGGATTTTAGGAGTGTTGTCCCTGTGATTGAAGAGTGTGTCGGTCAGCTGTATGTGACGAGTTGGTAAGGTGAAGGAAATGGTTTGTCAAACGCTGCTGCTGTTTGAGTGTTTATCAAGTTTATATCTGCCATCAAGACCTGTTGCTGGGCAAAAATTCACTATCATCAGCTATATTTGGCTTCTAGCAATTAGACTGTTTCCTGCTTTCTTAAATGTAGGGATTTTTTTTTTCTTAAAAAAAAAATTGTAATAAGGGCTTTGATATTTGAACATTTTAAGTCAGGTTTAACATAGAGCTAGATTATTTTCAGCCCACTCGCTATAGTTAACAAGCTGTCATTTATCCACTATTTGTAGTCGGACGACCTGAAATTAATTTTGTTTAGTTTGCGGGTTATATGTACATTATATTTAGCAAATAAACGTGCTAGCTAATAAAGTTTCTTCCTTAAATATTCCTTAATAGAGTATGCTTTGTAGGTAGGTTGTATTTTTATTCAATTTCAGGATTATTTTATTTAAGCCACTTAACATTGACCTGTGAATCAGTTAGGTACATAAAGATGCCTAACTCTATAAATGAGCTTGTATCATCTGCATATAACAAACAACATGGTAAACAATGAGACTGAAGTTATGTCTTTTGGCACTATGTTACTGGCAGCCTGTCACAAAAACACAGAACTTGTTCCAATTTCATTAGTTGAATCTATAAAAGTTGTCAAAGAGCCGATAGCTTAAAACTTCGTGTGTGTGTGTGTGTGAGTGAGAAAAATTGGGCAAAACTGGGCAAGTAGAGGACAAAAGATGTGTCAGGACTGGGGAAAAACCATCTACAGTAGATTAACAGCATCTGAAAGTCCTTAAAGTGGGAAAAATCCAGCACAGGACCTGACTGATGCATCTGGCCCTTCACTCGACCCATGTACTGTTCACTGAAACCTCATCAGAAATGGTTGCAAGTCTTATATAGCGTCTTTCTGTGTGTGTGTGTGTGTTTGCAAATTGTGTCTCACTGTCCATGTAAAATGTAAAGAAGTGACTGTTTTCCGAAGAGTTTTGCACAGTACTATACTCGTTTATGTTTGCATTTTCATAACATTTCTGCTCTGCCTCTCACTCATTCGGTTTTTATTGGATTAGCTGAGCTTAACTTTCAGTGGATCCTCTAATTACTGAAGAAATACCCCCGATGTACCTGTTACTCAATGTTGGGATTTCTGTGATGGTGGCAGGAATGTTTTCCTCTTCTTTCTAACATTTTATAGATTTGGCGGCAGTTTTATGGATTTATTACCCAGGTCGATTTATATTAGAAAACACGACTTTCTTGCAGAAAACAAAATCTTTTCTTCCATCGTATTGGTCTTACACTTCCTGAAATGGCATGGGGGAGAGGGAAGTAAAACATTTTTGTAACCAGCAAATCTGGGAATCTCCCAGCAGGACGTGTCGGGATGTAATCGGTTCTTAGTAAATCCCAGTGGCTGGAACGATTTCAGCTCTGGAAATCTAAAACGACAACAAAGGAGGAGAAAAAAACAGATCTCCTGTGTTGCATACACACAAACCACGATCCATCATCAGCTGTCTCCTGTGTGCCTGTGATCATTTTCAGTGTTTGGGATTAGGAGGCGGGCTGGGTGTATGTGCTTGTGTTACTGTTGGATGGTGGTGTTGGTATGGGAGAGCCAGTGCAGACTTGAAAATGATTGCTTTTAGTGTGGCACTTTTCCCTCATTATTCCCTTCCTCTGTCATTCCAGTCGGGGCCTGCTTTGCTGCAGCTCGCTGCACAAATATTTAGCTTTGTTTATATTCTGCACGGCCACACAAACACGAAAGTGCTGAGCGTGTGGTGTTTCACGTCTTCATTTAAACCGCTGTGTTTATTGAATGCAATTTTTCAACTTGACTGTGGATTAAAATAGGTAGTTGGGCAAGAGTTGCCCAACACTTGTGTTTTCAGGTCCTTCCCTTTTTTCTTTTTTTTTTCTTTTTCACCCCCTCTCGTGGTTACCAATAGATTTATATCAGGAGACACTTTGTGTGTTTACATTGGTGCACAATGAGCGTTTCCTCCCGTCCACTTGTTGGTGGGGCTGTAGTCTTAGCTAAACCTCAAGGAGAGCAACTCCCCTGTAAGAAGGTAAACAAGTTGTTCAGTATTTGTGTCGCCAGTGACGGTGGCTCAGTTCACTGTTCCATTAAGGAGTCACCTCAAGAAAACAAGATGTACTCTCTCACTACTTGCAGTATTAAAGCCACACATGGTAATTTATTGGCTGTTTGTGTTTCATACAGTTTCATACATACTCCAAAATCTGCCACTTCCAAATCCAGCGGAAATATGTCCTCACTATATTTGATTAAAAACATAAATTCCCCTAAAAATCTGAAATTAAGGACAAGTAATAGTCAGGTAATTACAAATAACACTTTCCAAAGTGTACCTGAATGAATTTCCACCTTGGACTTTGTTTCTTTTGGTCTTTTATTTTGAAATTCCCTTAAAAATTAGGCCTCCGGATGGTTTCCTTGGATTTAAGAAGGTTAACACGGCAAGGACCCAGGTCTGTCTTTCTTACTAGACTCCCAGCACAGCTCCCAGGTAGATCCAGTCTTGGGGAGGGGGGGGCTTGTTAGATAATAATTTTAAAAAAGTTGGTGTTGTCATTTATGCACATGGAATTGATGAGGTGTTACTTATATTGTATTTAATATGGACTCTAGAAGCTATCACTACAGCTGTATAACGTCTTGTATGTCCATGTATCGGTGAAGGAAGTCATTTTTCTAGAAATAATCAGGCACTCGAGGACCGTAGTTTAAAAAAAAAAAAAAAAAAAAAAAAAAAATCAGTCATGTCTCATGCATGTATTAATCCAGTCGATCCAGACCTGGTCCTCATGTTCCTCTGTCTGCTTTAGCAGCCTCTCTGGGGTCAGTGATGATGACAGTGTATTGCTGCATGCGTGAACTTAAATGACCCCTCTTTGTTTTGGCCTGTGTGTGAGGAGGCGTGGCCGGCTCAGTGTTGTTGTTGTTGTGCAACAGACAGTGATCGGTTTTGTGACGGCTCGTGGACTGCACGCCTCCTGGATCAGGTTGTGTTCCTGAACCTGACCCGACCGCACAGAGTGGGACCTCCCTGCTCGTTCACTGATGGACCAGCGCTTGGCTGGGTGCCTCGTCTCGGTCGTTTCCACGTGTGCGTTCTTATTGAAACACTGTCTGTAAGCTTCTTCACGCTATAACTGAGAGCAGTGCTTCAGGCAGCAGCTTAAGCCTTGTTGTTTTGATGGATAAAATTACTTCTGCAAAACAACTACAAGTTTACTCCCCCCCCCCCCGAGGACTTTGCTCGGTCTCTTCACACTTCAGCGTAAACCTCACGTGTCAGTTTGGTTGATGTGTTGCTTCCTTTGTTAAAAATGTCTTGAAATGCTGATTGTGAGATAAATGTTGCTTTCCTTTTGTTAAAATACTGTGTAGGAAGCACATTTAGTGATGATGATTATTACTTTTTTGAAAGGGATGTTTTGCTTTCATATGCATCTACAAGCCAGTACTGTGAGGAGATTTGTCACATTTGTTTTGCTGTATACTACAAGAAACGCATTTTAGTCCAGTCTCCCTGTATTTCCACTTTCTGATGCGGTTTGAAGGCTGATTTACTTTTCATTAAAGTAGCCAGAGACGGGCTACTGCTGGTGGGAAGCTGAAGTAACCATGAAATCCTCAAGGCCTTTGGAGTTGACTGTGTGTGTGTGTGTGTGTGTGTGTGTGTGTGTGTGTGTGTGTGTGTACAGCCAGCCACACTCCATCCTCTGCAGCAGTGTGTGTGATCTGTTCAGCACAGATTTTCTAGTCGCCACTACAAGGTGAAATCACACAAAACACACCACAAAACATAGCATTACATGAAATGAACATCAGCTTAAATGTTAGTGAAGCTTCTTTGATATTCAGGAAAAATTGTGTTTGCATATCATAAAATGTAATCTGCATTTTACACTTTACCAAAAACATTTGTTTGTTTCATTTCTTTATTTCATTTATGTTTATAGTCCAAAATCCTTAAGGTTCACTTGTTTGTGGTGAAACAGATTTGTTAAATAGGTGGTAGTAATAGTAGCAGTGACTGCATTTTTCAGTGTATTATATTCTTCGTGCCAACATAAACAAACTTCCAAAAACAAAATGGTTTTTTTTTTTTTGGTTAATTTTTCCTCTTATCCATTTTTCCTCAAAGTCAGTTAGCAGCTCTAGCTAACATTAGAAATGGATTCATTAATATTAAAAAATATTAATCGCAAATGCCAAAACAACTGCCGTGTTTTGGCATTGAGACTTCATTGAGACTCCTTACAGCAGTTCGCAGGCTGAAGGTACCTTGCGCTTGGATTAAACCCTGGCTGCAGCTTGCAGCATTAACCGTAAGAAGCCTGGCAGTACCGCAGCACTGCAGAAACAACCATCTGTCAGGTTAAACTACAGGTCTGGTCTCTCTGAGGCTGCAACAAATGTGTAGTTTTTCTCATAGCACGGTTTACATATGCTCTTTTCAAACCAGTCTTTCCTTCCAGTGAGTTGTCCATCTGCATCTCTGGCACGTCCTTCCCTCCCTCGCTGTGCATCAGTCTGCCTCATCGGGCTGCTGGCTAATGACAGACGCTGCTGCACGTTGGCTCTACTGAGCGAGACGGCAAAAAATGCCAGTGACCTTTCCTCTGCTGACAGCAGCACTTTACAAGGCTCGGTGTGTTTGAAGGCGAGCGTTAGGGTGTGGCTGGGCACATGCATGTGAGCAGAAGTCTTTTTTTTGTGTGTAATTGGTTCATATCATGGATAATCTCTCTATGTAGGCATGGACATTCCAGTGGCGAGTCCTTGGAGATGACCATCAAAGTGCTTGGAATGAAAAACACCACGCATACGCTGTTAGCCTTACAGAGTTCAGCTTTTCAGATGGCCAAAAAAACCAAACTGCACACGTAAGAAAGGTTTGCACTTGAGCTCCATGCTGAGTCAGGCTGACTCTGTGATGATGAGTGAGAGGTTGTTTGTTTGGGAGCTTAAACTGTCAGGACAAAATTTGACAGGTCGAACAGGGCTGCAGTTCCAACCACTGCTGTCTCAGCAGTTGGTGCATGTTTGCAATGTAACCTGCCTGTGCGAGTCAGTGTGTGTCTGTGTGGGGCTGCCCGTTAATCACAGGATTACACAGCAGAGTGTCAAAAAAAAAAGATATCGTCTAAGTGTGTGAAAGCAGAGAAACCTAGACAAGTGTGATGTGAATCCACAGCCATGCAGGCTGCTTTCCAAGAGAAATTGGTGCTAATGTGTGCACAAAGAGGCTTTTTAAGTATAAAGTAACCTTTAATCAGCTTCAAGGCTCAATCTTCCAGCCCACATGAGTCTGCATCAGCCTCTAAGTGCAGCAGATGTATAAAGAGAAGTGGAGATTAGTCCTGCACCTCTACCCTCTACACTTGTGCTGCTCAGCCTTCCTTTTTATTCTGCAACAGGAAGTAAGCGACTGTTCACAAGTGCAGTTGTGTCCGTGTGCGAGTCTTACATGTGTGCACCCATGCATGCGTGCAGCGCTTGCAGCCTGGAGTCCTCGAGCGACCTTGTTAAGAAGAGACACAGCAGCCAGTCGGGGTGTGTGTGTGTGTGTGTGTGTGTGTGTGTGTGTGTGTGTGTGTGTGTTAATGGCATTACTCACTGCACTCTAGTCTGTACTCTAATAGGCTTTGTGGTTTTTCTATCATCAGTCAGATCCAGAGCTCAGCTAAGATCCAGGCCAGTGTCACTCTGACTTTAGTTCACGACTGCAGACTTTGACCCTCTCTCACGCTCTTTCACTCCTTCGCTTCATATTTATGTCACAAATGAAGATAAAAGGTTACCGGTTTAGCTTTTATTGTTAGCTAAAAGGATATTTGATGTATAGCCAAGCTTTAAGGTCACTGTTTTAGACTGTGCATGTAAATAAGACTCCACGAGACACTGAATTGCATCCTGCTAACCCTAACAAACAGACTGAGCGGGTTTAAAGGGGGTTTAGAGACCGCTTTAGAAACATTTAACACTGATTCAGTCTGTTTGGCATGTATATGTAAATTATACTTCCCAAAACCACGTCATAGTGCTGTCAGCGTTAATCTCGTTAAAATGACGTTAACGCCATAACTGCATTAACGCGGCAAATCTCTGTTAACGGAGTTACCGCGGATGGCCCCGTGCGTGGGGCTGGCCGGTGTTAGCACGGTTAGCTCGTTAACGCGTTGATGCCGTCCAATGCTTTCCAGAAAGTAAAAATGCTGTTGAATTTCTACCACTGAAAGGTGTTCATGTGTGATCACTTTAACCTTTCTTGGTGTTGTCAGCTATTGAAGGCTCGACTGATGTGATTTGATCGATAGAAAAGAGCAGATTTAAAGTTGGCGGCTAAAAACCTGAGCAAAAGAATGAAGCATGTATGTCTGCATGCGCCATGTAAACGCTTGTACCCTTATACTTAAATTTGTCTGGTTTTCTGACCCGTGTTGTCCAGAGTTATGTCAAAAAAGTTGTAAAAAGATATCAAATGAAGTCTTCTATTCTGTATTAAGACTTTTTATTAATATAGTGTTTCACAGGACAGGAGCGAGTGGATATTCTAGCAAATCCACCCCAAGTTCAGACAGACGTCTCAAATTCTGCAAGCTTCAGGTCACATGTTAAAATTCATGATGGTGCAGTTATTAAAAAGACAAAGTATGGTCTGTTTGGAATGATTTCTAGAAGGAAGCCTCTTTTCTCCATGGCAGCATGGTTTCAGTTTTCAAAGATGCATTTGAACAAAGCCGAAGACTTCTAGAGCAATGTGCTTTAGACAAAGTGGAGATGTTTGGCCGTAATGCACAGCTCCATGTTTGGCATGTTTGCTGTAAACCAAATGTCAGCATGGTAGTGGAGGGATGATGATTTGGGCTTGTACAGCCACAGGACCTGGGGACCTTGCAGTCACTGAGTCGACCATGAATCCCTCTGAATACCAAAATGTTCTAGAGTCAAGTATGAGGTCAGCTGTCTGAAAGTTAAAGCGTGACAGAAACTGGGTCATGCACCAGCACAATGAACTGCAGACATGGCAGGAAATCTACAACAGAATGACTGAAAAAGAAAAGAATTAAAGGGTTGTAACGGACCAAAGTCCAGACCTCAAGCTGACTGAAATACTGTGGAAATTTTTTTTTTGAGAGCTGCACATGGTAAATGGCCTGTATTTGTATAGCGCTTTACTAGTCCCTAAGGACCCCAAAGTGCTTTACACATCCAGTCATCCACCCATTCACACACTGGTGATGGCAAGCTACATTGTAGCCACAGCCACCCTGTGGCACACTGACAGAGGCACATGAATGAATGCCTGCAAACCTTAGCGAATTGAAGAGTGGCCTAAAATTCCTCCACTATAATAAAGGTGGTTCTACAAGCTGCTCAATCATGTGGTGTACTTTTCAATGTCCTTTTCTCACATTTACGTACTTATTTTTCAGTAACTGGTAAATTTGTAAATGTACCGATACCCTGTTACAATTGTTCGTGGTGAGATGTTACAACAACACTGTTGCGCGTCATAGCAAGGCTCAGCATTTACTGGAGCAGTGCAGCATGTTGTGTTTTTTGGTGTTGGCTCCTTTATGCAAGAGTACGCTCTCCCAGAGCTGCTAGACATACTTTTAGACATTTTGGACAGGACCCAAAGTAAACCAGTTGAATACACGTAGCACTACTAGAGGACAAATGAGTTATTTTAATTCCAGCTTAATTGGCTGTAACAATAATGCTTTGGACCAGTTAAATACTCTAACATCATCGAGCTATATTTGTTTGCACGCCAAAGTATTTGTGATTGTTTTAATGGTAAAACAATTAACTTTTATAGACTTGTTAAATTACAAAAAAAATCTCTAAAGGCAGCAGATGAAGCGTGAGGGGTCAGAATGCATAAAATGATAGAAAACGAAGTCAGAATTTAGCAGCACTCCTCTCTAATTGATTCACAATGCCAACATTTTCCTTTCACACTTACTCGTACATGTAAAACACTTAAAGTGCTGGCCTTTCTCACCACACACACACACACACACACACACACACACACACACACACACGCACAGCAAACATTCCCAGAGTGTTTTGCTTTCATCTGCTGCTCGTACACATTTCTGTGGAAGTCGAACTACTTGCCAAGCAAATATGCACAAACATGCACCCGCCAGGAAGCATGTCGCATCGCCATAGTTACCATACCAGACGGCCTCATTGTCATGGCAGCAGGTTTGGTCAGACGAGCAGCCAAGAGGAGTGTGGAAGAAACTCGACCGACCCTCTAAATGTTTCGTGGCCGGTTTCCAGATATCATTCAGTCAGCACTTAGATTTTTTTATTGCTTCAGAGGGTGTTGATGGTGTGACTGATGCATGTGTGATAGATCCGTCATCACCAGCGCTGCGCCGCACGCCTACTCTCCTCAGCCATACATCTGTTAACTGTGAGGCGTCTTAAATATTTCTTTCATCCAAATGTGGAGCAGTCATGGATTCTTCCGGGGTGTGAGGCAGATTTTAAGCGTTTTTGCTTGTGATGACAAATTGTCTTTTCGGCTTTTCAGCTCTCGTTGCTTCAGTTGATCTAAATAAAGCGTTTGTGCTCCTTTCCCTTTCATCATCCAGGTGCAACACCGTGTGTCTGGTCAGGTGATGGCTCTGAAGATGAACATCCTGGCCAGTAACAGGGCCAACATGCTCAGGGAGGTCCAGCTCATGAATCGACTATCGCACCCTAACATACTCAGGTAACTGAAATGTTGGCTTTCCATCTCACTGTTAACATGAACTCAGTTTTTACGTCTTTCATTTAAAAACGACATTTCTTTCCAGTGTTTGATTTTCATTGTGATGGCATGTCTCATCGTACACTGTTTAGAATACTCGGCCTTCAAACACTGGTGATAGATGTGGTTTGTGTGGTCCACAAGAAGAGCCCACGGACTAGATTTTCAGTGGGTTCATTGTCAGTGATTGCACTGCTGTGTCTGTATCGTTCAGTTCTGTCTGGTGTTGAACTGGTTTTTTTTTTTTGGTTTTTTTTTTTTTTTTTTTTTTTGCACAATTGCACTTTTTGTAGTCCTGCGTTTGTTTGTCATGTGTAGCACCACATGGAGGAACGTTGTCTCTGTTCACCGTGTACTGTACCACTGCACATGCTTGAAATGACAATAAAGCCACTTGACTTGAAAATAACTTTTTAATGACCTTTTAATAAGAGTCTTTGGCACTTTTTGCCGTAGCCATGTAGCCTGAAGTGTACATGGATGTAAAAGTGGGTGGGCTATAAAAGGTCCATAGACCACATTGGTGCGCCACACCTGATTAAAAACATTTGAAACAAACAAAACAAACGGCAAAACAACTTAGTGCAATTAGCTGCACAGCAGACCATGTTATTGAACGATTGCAATAAAATGCTCCAAAAGGCACCAGAAGCCACAAACTGTCTCGAGTTCCAGCTCAGTGATTCAGATTAGCAGACGCGACACTTGCCCGGCAGCTTCCTCTGTCGGGACATGCCTCTCAAAGCAGCCGTGCATTTGATAAAACCATTTTTTTTAACTGTTGACACTGTTTAAATGGTTGTGTAATATACCCTGTGATAGAACCTGTCCCGGGTGTGTCCACCACTAAAAAAAAATCCTTGAAATGTTTAAAAAGTTTAGACTTGACATTAATATATGTTCCTGTACTTTATCCACAGGTTTATAGGTGTGTGTGTCCATGAGGGGCAGCTCCATGCTCTCACAGAGGTAAGACTCATTAATGTGCTACAGCACAGATGGTTTTGATCTCCTCATTTTGCCCTTTGTAGTGGTAACAGGCGGCTGTGTGCATCTGCATGAAAGCAATGATGTGACCAGAAACTGATATTTATCTGCCTTTGTCCTCACTATAAACATTGTAGCAAACAAGATTCCCTTGTAGCAAGAAAAAAAAAAAGTCAAACTCATCAAATGGAGGGAAAATATCTGCAGCCTCAGTCTGTGGTTTTTAATTCAGTCTGTATGAGAAAGCCAGCCTAAATTAATGTTTATACATTGGTTTTTGAGCTCGCTTTACACTGAACGTGACATTTATTGTGCATTTTATATCTTTTACATTATTTATCTAAATGCTTTGAGGCATTTATGAAAAGTTTTGGCTCTTTTGATTTTGAAATCAAATTTAAATCTCACTCAGATCTCACAGTCTGAGTTTTAAATCTGGCCGTAAAGAGATGGTTTCTTCAGATCCTGTACTTTAAACTAGTATGAGTCGAGTTATTGGTCCCGGGGGGAGGAGAAAGAGAATCAGGCCTGCTGTAAGTCATCGGCTGGCTTTTTAATTTGCTAAATGTACCCGTCTAATATCATCTTTGTTTACTGTAGTGTAAACTTTACATGTTGCAGTCAGTTATTTTTGAGAGGTTGTCTGACGCAGGCGTAGTGTCAACCTCATTAATTTAGTCAGTTAATTTGAAAATTGATCTTAAAAGACTCATAAATATTATTATTCAATTAAATGAGCCCTGCCCTCCAGTTTAAGTGTTTAGGCAGGTTGGATGAATGTGTGTATGGATTCTCAGGATTTTTCTTCTGAAATTGGTGATTTCATTTTCATTTCTCCACATAAACCCAGAACAGGCGGTACAAGCGTCTGTAACTGCGGTACACTTAATCCTGGCCAGACTGAGGTCACGCGGTTCATAACAGGTCACCTGTTTCTTAGATGTTGCCATAGTAACTGAGCAGCTGGTCAGTAAAAAGCATAAAGGTCAGGAGAGAAGAGGCGTACCTGCTCTAACGTCGGGTAGTGTCTTTAGTGGGTCGTGTTGGTCAGAGAGGTTTTATAACTTTTTGTTTTTCTTAATTTTTTCTTTTATTTAAATGATTGATTGACCAAGAGGTTTTATCATCATTCACATTTTTAGAAAAGGGGAAATTCTTGTCACCTTGTGGTTAAATTGTTTATCATGCAACCTCAGTGGCTTCCCGTACAAATGAGAGCTTTTGTTGCATATCAATTTACAGAATATCCTGTTTTTTGTTTTTGTTTTGTTTTTTTTGTTTTTTTTCCAAAATTTGGCTGTCAGCTCAACTTCTCATAAATGAAAGTGACATTTTCAACCATTGAAATAACAATGCATACAAACAGATTTCCAGTCTTCACCCAGCAGATGACTTGATGAATATGAAAAGTCGTGGCCTAAATAAACTACTTTAATCTTCAGTGAGGTTTGCCTGGCACAGTTCAACGCAGGAAGATTAAGTGCTTGAAAACTTGAGATTTAATTCTGATCTGCTCTTAACTATAACAAAATGCACTAAAAAAGGATCCGTAGTTGTTGTTGCAGAAGACTTGATGTTTGAGTGCGTATGACAACATTTCAGTTCAGTTACATTGTATTAATATAGCACAACAGCAATGCTGGAGACTGTTTGGCCACATGAACACCTGCACCCTCACATACTTTGGACAGTAAAATTTGCAGTAAAATTCAAGTATTTTAGGACCATCTGTGTCAACCTCTAGAGAAGAAGGATGCTAGGCTATGAAATCGCTGTAGATGCCATGGCACTGTATCTTGAAGTAAACTGAGATGATGTTTAAACAAACATGAAGAAAAGGAAAGAGGACGCTGCCTTCTTGTAACGTGGATGGTTGTGGACACTTGACAGTGTGCTCTACGAATGCAGCGATGTTTGCAGTATCCAGACTGCTGTTGTCCTTGTTAAATAAAGTTGTTTTTGAAAATAAAATCATTCGACTGAAAGCAATTTCAGGTTAAAGATTAAAATCTACAGTAAGAAGAAACTCAGATGATAAGCATTAGCAAGCATTTGGTGTTTGTGTGGAGGAAGAGCTTCGTTTTTCTTTTTTTAAATAGGAAAACAACACTGGAAGCAGCTTTTATCTCAACATTTTTAAGCAGAATGAGATGCATGCATAATCAGTATAATTAATATAACTAATTCTGTTTTTGTTTGGTCTCCTGATAATTCAGTACATCAATGGTGGAAACCTCGAGCAGCTGTTGGGCAGCGACGTGTACCTGTCGTGGAGTGTGCGACTCAGCCTTGCTCTGGATATCGCCCGGGGACTGAAGTACCTGCACAGCAAGGGCATCTTCCACAGAGACCTGACCTCCAAGGTGATTAGACACACGGTGCTCATGTACTGCTCGCACACATCACTGAGAATCAACACTCACTGAACCCACTCGCTCAGAAGGTTGTGACGCACATAGGCGTATGAATGCTCCACAATAGCACGAGGGCTACAGGTGAGCGCGCACACACGCACAGGGAGGCGCAGGAGTGTAAATACTTCGTGATTGGTAAACAGAAGGAAGGTAAAAAAGATCTGAGTACAGATTTAAAGGCGCTGCAGGTGCATTACATATTGTAAAATTACATCTGATGCTATCACAGAGGTCCAGTGTTGCACCTGGATCTGTGCCAAACAGCAGCCAAAACATCTGTGGGAGTCTTGGCAGGTGAACTTTACACACTTAGAGCCCCCACTCTCGTCTGTTTTTTTCTCAAATTTTATTTTTATAGGTTGTTTTTGAGTATCCTACAGGAGCCTGTGTGTTTTATTGTATTTAAAATGCACATTAATAAACATTGTGTAAAAAATGTACCAGATTTGGTGATTGCAGGCTTATCATCTGTGCTCCCGGCAGGTCGTTGACTTTTGTAAACTACTGCCAGTAACGTCATTATGCAACAGCTGATAATCCGCTGCATTCAACACTAGTGAGTGGGCATCACGTGTCGTGCGTCCAGAGTATTTCTAGGAGTGTAAAGGAAATAATTTGGGGGGGACGCTGCGCTCTGATGCTCTGAATGTCTGAATTTTCTTAAATTTAAGTTTTCTTCTTCTTCTTGCAAAAAACTAACCAAAAACATCTTTGCAGGCATGCAGAAAGCACCGCTCTCACATATTGTGGATGCACAGTTTGCTGCAGCAATAAAGTTATTCATGTGACCTTTGCCCCTCTGTTCAGAACTGCCTGGTGCGCTGGGAAGGTAGCGTGTGCTCGGCCGTGGTGGGAGACTTTGGCCTGGCAGAGAAAATACCAGATTACAGGTCAGTCCGTCGACACCTATCAGCTGTGTGATTAGATAAGTCGTGCTCAATAAATTCCACTCCTGCACTTGTCTCCGCTCTGTTTATATTCCATGCCATATCTTTCTCCGTGCACTCTCGAAATATTTCCCTCAACTTCTGCTTTTCTCCTGGAGATGTTCGGATGAGACACAGTCACACACAGAGACTGTTGCTCACTCCCGATCAGTCAGGTTTTTCCAAAGTACACAGGCACACGCTGCCTCCGCTCTGTTTCATAGGTCCAGGGGAAGGCAGACGGGACGGCATTTTGGCTCGCAGTGATGTTTTCAGTGGGGTTTTTTTTTTTTTTTTTTTTGTTTTTTTTGGTGTGAGCTTTTATGACACACCACTAACTCACAGCTCTGTTGCTGGTGTCGCGTTATGACTCTTCCCCTTCGTTTTTGCAGCTGCATTTCTAGTGACATTTATGTGGTTCCTACAATTCATCACTGGCCTGTACAGGCTATAAATGACCAGCAATCCTCAGATGTGTCTTCATTTTAATTTCTGCAGCGATTTTTTCCACTGACATCATGTCTGTTAAGTGGCGGATGATCAGATTCTTGGCATAAAAGGGCCCCGCTCTAAAGATTGAGGGGAAAAAGACGTTAAAATGTTTACAGAAGAAAAAGTCGTTCAACAAAGTGTTAGTAGAGGGGACAAAACACACAAAGTCTTAGGTTCTCTTTTAAATTGTAGACTTGTTATGCAAACGGTTTTTTTTGTTTGTTTGTTTTTTTTTTAAATAAATCTGACAGTGATCACATGTAAGTATATTCTCTCTGAATCTGTAAAATGACCAGCATGAGGGTTGTTGCAAGATAGTTGGAAAATAGAGAAATTATTCAAGAAGCAGTGCAGCATCTTAATATTTTCTCTTGCAACGAAAGAAGTGGTGTGATGGAGACGGTCCTGATGTCTGTGCCTGAAGTAAGGAGGTCTTGAAAACTTTGAAATGAAATTGTCCCACGGTTCATTAATTAAAATGCAGTTTTTACATAAATGGAAATGAATTTCCACTAGTTGTTACTTGGCTCTAGCTTCACTCACTTTTATTTGAAGAAAAACGGGCAGTCATGTAAAAGCCATTTGTCTGGAAATGGTTGCTTTGGAGGAAACTTGGGAATGTCACTGTGTGGGCAAAAGTACTGGGCCACACATCTTTGACTTCAGGTGCTTTGAGTCCCGCTGCCACAGATGTATTGCTTCAAGAACACAGACATGCAGTCTGCTTTTAGACATTTGTGAAAGGATGGATCATTCTGAAGAGCTCGATCAGTTGAGTGTGGTGCTGTAACAGGATGCCACCTTTGCAGCAAGCCAGTTTGTGAAATGGCCTTCCTTGTAGATATTCCACAATCAACTGTAAGTGGTGCTGTTAAAAAGTCGCTTCTAGGGCACCGGACTTGGACTTGGGGACTTGGACTTGGGGACTTGGACTTGGGGACTTGGACTTGGGGACTTGGACTTGGGGACTTGGACTTGGGGACTTGGACTTGGGGACTTGGACTTGGGGACTTGGACTTGGGGACTTGGAGCTTTTTATTGTCATTGTGCAGTTTCTTGCGCAGCGAAATTGGGTAGCTGGACCACAAAGGTGCAAAAGAAAGAAGAGAGACTAATATACAACAAAAGGGGGGGGGGGGGGGGATAAATAAAATAAAAAGCAATGTATATGTATACATATATGTGAGTGAGACTATATACATGGTGTATGTATAAGAAACACTGAAACAGACTGGGACCAGAATATTGCACATGAGCCAAAAATATTGCACAGAACATGGAAAGACTGAGATATTGCACATAGATGATCAACAGCAGTGTCAGGGTGGATGTGTTTGGGAAGTCTTTACACACTCTTAGTTTGCATTAAGAGTTCTGACAGCCCACGGGAAGAAGCTGTTCTTTAGTCTGTTGGTTTTGCACTTGATGGATCTGAGCCTTTTTCCAGAGGGCAGGATGTTGAAGAGGTGGTGGTTAGGATGGAGGTGGTCCTTTATAATTGCCCTGGCTCTGGAGAGACATCTTGAGCTGGCAATTAAGTCCAGGGAGGGGAGTGGACAGTGGACTCTGCAGTTCTGATGACCCTCTGTAGTCTCTTCTTGTCAGCTGTTGTGCAACCAGTGTGCCACACAGGGATGGTGTGCACCAGCACTCTCTCGATAGTGGCACGGTGGAAGGACACTAGTTCAGTCTGCAGCCTGTTACGTCTCAAAACCCTCAAGAAATGGAGGCGCTGCTGGGCTTTCTTTACTAGGGCTGATGTGTTTGTGGACCAAGATAGGTCCTCAGATATTTGGGTGCCGAGGAACGTAAAGGAGGAACCTCTCCACATAGTCACCTTTTATGGATAGGGGAGGGGGATCAGTTCTTGTTTTGCAGAAGTCCATGACCACTTCCTTTGTTTTCTTGGCGTTTAGGGTGAGGTTATTGTAGTTACACCATTCTGACAGTCGCTGGACCTCATCCCTGTAGGCGGTGTCATCATCATTGGTGATGAGCCCCATCAGAGTGGTGTCGTCTGCAAATTTGATGTTGCAGGGGTGCAGTCACTGGTGTAGATGGTGTATAAGAGTGGACTCGGCACACATCCCTGTGGTGAGCCAGTGCTGTGAGACAGGGTGGATGATCTCTGGTTGCCAACCTTGACTGATTGTGAACGGTCTGTGAGGAAGTTTTTGATCCATGCACACGTGGAGGGGCGGGGAGAGAGTCCACGTTTACCAGCTTCTCTATAAGAATGTCTGGGATGATGGTATTGAAGGCCGAGCTGAAATCAAACTTGCCCTGGCATCAACATCAGCACAGAAACTGTGCTTCAGGAACTGTATTGCATGGGTTTCAAGGGCCAAGCAGCTCCTGTATGTTTAATGAGTAGGTTGACCACATGGAATGCATAGTTTTTGACCTGGAGCAGGGCCTTGGGGAGGTGTTTAAGAATGCCTTAACCCAGGCCTTGCTAGACTCCACCAGTTCCTATGAGTCCATCCTCCTTTGAGCTTCCCACCTGCAGGAGGCGCTGTAGGGGATCTGTTGCTTTGTGGATTGGAGGGGGGTTGCAGGTGTAGGCAACCCCCTCCCAGTCTGATATCTGGCAGCTTAAAGCAAACAAACAAAACATAATCCTGTGGTTGCATGTGGTGTTCTTTCATGTGTCTAAATGAAAGCCCTTTCAATGTAAGCAAGCCGTTGTCCATTATAGTGTTGGGCTTTCCTTTTAGGAAGAATTGCATGAGGAGCTGCTCTTGTATTGGTGGCCTGAGGGTGCATGCAGCATGGCTTATGGGCAGGTGTTAAAATGCACGCTATGTTGTAACGAGTTCTCTCTTGCTGTGCATGAATTTTGGTGGCTGATGATGATTAACGCTGTTAGATAAGAAAAGCAGTGACACCACGAGTGCAGCAGGTTGCTGCGTGTTGTTGAAACAAATAGCTGAACTAAATCTATCTGCACAACTATCTGATAAAGAGTGAGTCACTGCAGAGAACTAACAGGTTAATGTAGTATCCACGAGTATAACACATACTTGCTACACATGACAGCACTTTACTTTCTGCATCAGAGTTTAGAAAGAGGAAATGCGGTACTTGACATCCATCAGTGTTATGAATTTTTTCACTTTTGGAAAATGCCAAAAAAGGAGTTTTAGGGAGACTAAATGTGTCAGACTAAAGAATTTGTTGTCTTTATGTACAGCATTTTTGCAGAAAGGTTTTGGCCATTGGTTGAACAATACGAGTCTGACTACTGTTTTAAAAGGGCTGTCGAGGCTGACCTCAAAGCAGTGCCATAGGCAGTGTGTCTCTGCCCACACATGCAGACAAACTTTACAAACACTCTTGTCTCTTTAGTCCTCATCCTCCTCTGTCTCCAGCTATTAAGTTAAAAACACGACGTGGTGTGTGTGTGTGTGTGTGTGTGTGTGTGTGTGTGTGTGTGTGTGTGTTCTATTTTCACTGGTTCTGTTTGTGCCCAGCCACTTCACAAGTGTGTGTCACTGTCAGGAGGGGTGACTTTGGTTGTCTCTCTTTCTGCAAAACCTGGCAAAATGTGTCAGATGAGCTGAAAAATAAGGCTGACATTTTTACAGATGCGACTCTTCCATGTAACTGTCACTGTGGACTTGCATACATGCATACTTCCACCTATCCAACATGACAGCTCTGTTTGTTCTAGACTTTGTTTCAATAGCAGCTGGTCAATTGTGGTTTGTTTTTGTGTTTTTTTTTTTTGTTTTTTTTCCAAGGCTGTTTGCTCTTGATTTTATTCAAACACTGTTGCATCCTGCAGCAGGCTGCTAGCAGAAAATGGATGATGTTGGTGGGTGTGTTTTTTGAGTGTGTTTTTGACTGAAACTGCTGTGCTTGTGGCATGGGGAGGGAAAAAAAAGGAAAGGAAAGATGATGACAGGGGTTTAGCGCTCCAAATAAGGTCAAACTATTCCAGTCCTCCTCCTTTTGCTCTCCCGGCTTTGCTGGATCTCTGCTGTCCCTCATCACAAGTCACTCTCGCCCTTCTGCTGATATCATCTGATCTGTTTATGCTGATGACTTTTCTGTTGTGGTGTTTTCCCTGTGCTCCCTTCTGCGGTCGCTCAGTTTGTCTCATTTCTTCCGGTCCACTTCTCCAAATGGTGTTTACACTAGGAGCTGAGACCGTCTCTACTCATCCTTTCTCCCTTCTGTATGGTTTTTTTTTTTTTTTCTTTTTTTTTCTCCTTTCTTTTGCTGTATCATAGCCCTCAGTAGCAGATGGAAATAGCACAGAGGAAGTATCTGCCAGCCGTGTGTGTGTGTGCGCAGGCATGTGTGCAAGCACGTTGTCCTTGCACATTCTTGTCTTCCTTCCTTTTTAATTCGGTCAAAAATTGCACAACAATATCTCCAGATAACTGAAAAACACTGTGGTTTCTTAGATACTGAGGAAGTGCACATAAACACACGTACGCTTGCACAGAGTAACGGCTCACCCCGCACGACCTCTTGATTCGCTTCTGTGTCACTGAATTGGCCTGTGAAGCCTGCTCTTGTTGCACCTTTTATCAATCTGTCATCTTCTTTGGTCTCCTGCACGTCACAGGCTTCTATATAGAAAGTCATCATCGTGTATTGTTTTGCATGCGTCACTACTGGGTTTTTGAAAATGAACATCTGTGTCCTAAAGACCCTGAAGGTGGCACCATGACAGCTTAAATATGTGAACTGGAACTAGATAAATACTCGAAAGCATTGACTACAAAAAACAGCTGCATAGTGTTCATGCCAAGCAGCCGATTGTTGCCTCTCCCCATTTTAAGCTCAAGAAAAGCCCTCCTAGGTCGATTTGATTTACAAAATGCTGCAAATTTAGACAAAGATCTTTTACTTCTGTTGAGAAAAACATTAAACTCTGAGAGTCTATTTAGTTATTTTTATGTGATGTCAAAGGGGAAAAAACAAGCCAAAGCATTACATTGGTTTGCTGTTCTGGTAATTGTTTTTTCTGAAGTGGTGAAATGGCCCAAAACGACTCACGATTACGAAACCTCAGGAGCTGCCTTTGAGTTTGTTTTATCTGACCAGTTAAAAATCAGATTAAATTCAAATGTCGATTGTTTGCGTTTTTATATTAAAGCGTTGGAGGGTATTTGCATCATGAAGAAATCACTTTTAACAAAGTCGAGCATAGAGTCCCCGCACATTATCCTAACACTACAGGTTAAAAGCAAATTTAACCTGATTCCATTAAACTTGTGCATTTAGAGGTTTTGCTTCTCTTCTCTTTCCTGTTTTCCTGCAGTGAGGAAGAAGGCCAGGAGCCTCTGGCTGTGGTTGGCTCCCCCTACTGGATGGCTCCGGAGGTGCTCAGAGGAGAGGTGTATAATGAGAAGGTACTGACAGCTCACTTTCTTCACTTCACTTCAGCTGCATGTTGTTTCAGAAGTCCAAGGTCCACAGTGGGCGTGATGAGAGCTGCTCAAATAAACAGAGGAAACGGGCAGTGATGTACAGCAATCAATATTTAATAAAGCGGTTATGTGGTTATGTAATGGGTGCACTCGTTGGCCTGGGTTATGACTGTTTTCTGTGTAGCGTAGTGGGAATGCTGATTGGCTGTAAAATGAGGGTTCACTGTGTTTTGGACTCATTAGAAGCTCCAGTTTGGTATAAACTACATGCAGAATATGGTGCGTATGTACAAAATAATAAATTGGCTATAAACCACATACTGTTGAAAGCTGAGAGAAATTACAGCAGACTTGTTTTGTCAAGCAAGCTTAAACAATGAAAAAGTGACAGACTTTTATCTTGCTGTTTATCCGATCTGAATTTAAAGTACACAGATAATATTAGAAGCCATACGTAGTCCGCATGCATGTCTTTCCACTTATTTGGTCTTATCTTCACCTGCTGTGTTATCTCTGGCTGATAGACTGTTCGTCCTCTCTCTGCAGGTGGACGTGTTTGCATACGGTATCATCTTGTGTGAGATCATTGCGAGGATACAGGCTGATCCCGACATCCTGCCACGCACTGAGGTACTGATGACGATGTTTTCATCGCCTATCCTGTTTCCTGACACGCTCGTCATCTCACTCACGCCTCAGTCACAATCTGGCCTCTTTATTAAGGAAGTGTGGGGGGGAACGTTTCTAATAAAGCCATTATTGATTTAATGTTTGTCTCCGCTCAAGGACAGACCCTCAAGCCTGTCGCCATCTGAAGTGCTCCTCCAGAGCGCGATGGTTGTGCAAGCAGCACTGTTAAAATGGCTCCTAAGATTGAGCAACAGGCGAGAGAGAGATAATTAAAAATATTTGAAATGATAGCTGCTGTAGATCATTTTGAAATCCTCTGAATGTCATTGCGGGCAAACAGAAAGCTGACTGACTTATTGCTTGTAAATCGAACGCTTAAAGGGCTCAAAAGAAGCGACGTGCAGCGCTACCTGTTGTTTAACTCTCGCCTCAGGGACAAAGTCGCCCAACCTCTCATTTTATACCTATTTATTTGTTGTTCTTTATTTTATTTTTTTTTTTTTAACTGATTTTAAGTTGTTGTCAAACTGAAACATCAGTAAAACTATTCAGAACAGTCAGTGTAGATGGTAAAAACCAAAAAATAGAGTATGTGGAAAAACATTTAAAGATTTTTGCCTCTTTTTTTTTTTTTTTTTTTTTTTTTTCTTCTGTTTTTGCTTTGATTTTGTAGTTTTACACCAGCCTTTATTAACAGCATGATAACATAGCATTTATTTAGGACACAGCCTTAATATTAAATCGTAGTATTGTGTGATGCAGACAGGGGGTTCCCATTTGGTCCACTGGATGGTTTTGTGGAAGATCAAACTACTCCAGATTCTGGGAAATCTTTAAGGAAGTGAGATAAAGGGTCTCGTTTACTCAGACTACTCAGCTTCTCCAAAAAGCTGTTGGCTCTGGCCAATATTCCACTTCATTAAATGGGCTTTCTGGTGGAACCTGCTTGAGATCAGAGTGGGCTGCATGTGGCCTGTGAGCTAGAATGAGTTTTGTCATGCAACAGACTGTATTAATCTACTTTAAGACCTTTTGAAGCTATTACAAGAGCACTGCTTGTGGCCATTTAGCAGTACAGCAGTTGAAGATTCTGGTTGCAGTCGCTTGTCTCTGTGATAGAAAGAAGATGGAGTAAGGAGACTCTGTTTAAACAAAGTGCTCACATGTACTGAAACAGAACTTATTCGGTTTTGTGTTCTTTCAGGATTTTGGTCTGGATGTGGAGGCCTTTCGACATATGGTGGCAGACTGCCCATCTCACTTCCTGAATTTGGCTATCGCCTGCTGTAATGTAAGAAATACATTTTGTCTCATGTCATATGTGCTGTTAGCTCACTGCTGCTCGCTTTGTCATCTTGACTTGTGCATGATGTAACCTCAAGTGCAGTTTGAGCTTCAGTACGAGAGATCAAATTGTTTTGATGTTTGAAGGAAGAGTGTCCATTTTCATTTAGTTACAGCTGCCAAGAGCTTGTACACTTGATCCTGTCATCTTTAGATCTAACAGTAATAACTGTTAGATCTCTGTTAGACTCTTGTAACTTGAGCTTAAATGCCAAAAATCCAGAGGAAATGTTTCAGATGCCTCCACATTTTAGTTTTTTTTTTATATTTATAATTGCTGCCTGTTTTATGACCCGTTTTAACTTTCCATCCTTTTCCTCTAATTTGACAGATGAACGCAAAGCTCCGTCCATCTTTCTCCCAAATCGTAGCAGAGCTGGAGAAGAAACGAGCTGAGAGAAAACAGAAGGTCGAACCAGCTGTCAAAGGTGAGCCATTCTGTAGATGCCTCACTGAAGAGAACTCGGTCTCACTTCTGTAAACTAACACGATTGTTCTGCTTTTAGAAGCAACTTCTCCGCCTGTCAGCCCTGTGCGAAGGCGATCCCTCGGCCTGCTGTTAGACCAGCGTCTCTCCCGCAGCAAATCCGACATGCTCCATCCTTCAGAGACGCCGCCTACTGCTACCTTGGCTCCTCCTGCTCGGTTTAACCCCTTCTCCCAAAGGGAGGATCTCAAAGGCGGGAAGATCAAGCTGTTTGACACGCCCAGCAAGTCGGTCATCTCCCTGACCTTCACGCTGCCTCCTCCACCAGACTGCGATGACACCACTGCATCTGATGCGGATGCTGTCGACATGCCCAGGAGGCACAGGCGCTGCCACTCGCTGCCTTGCACGCCTCCTCCACACCTCACGTCGGCACCGAACACAGTTCTCTCTGAGGAGTCTCCGTCTGAGACGGAAGTGAACGACGCAACTGAAGAGGACTGTCTTCTAGAAGAGAAGGATGCTTACAGGGCGAGCGATTCAGGTCTCCCTCTGTCTCTCGAGCCGCTGTCGGTAGACATGTTTGACCATGAGAAGGAGGCGAAGCTGCAGCAGCAGCAGCAGGAGGAGGAAGGGAGGGAGGAGGAGCCAATGGACTGCACTAGTTCCCCAGACATGCAAGACAGCACTTCGTCTCCTTACTCCAAACTTTCCTCTCCTCCTTCCCATTTCTCATCTCCCTTACAACCATCCAGTCCTCCTTTCTCAAACGGCTGGGGGTCGGCCATCTCTAACGGGCCTCCGTGCCTGCCACCGCTCTCAAATTTGGTCAACAATAATGTGGTTGTGAGTCGACCACTGGGCTGGAGCACCGCCACCAACAGCACTCCCACAACCAACAACAACGGCTACCACTCCCCAACAGGAGACCCCGCGGGCTCTTCTCCCTTTGGCTCTGGCAGCGGACACTCTCTGGACCAGGAGGAGGTCATCTCCTCATGTCCCGGCTGCTGCTTGGCTGGCCTCCGGTTCCCCTCAGTGTGTCTGAGAGCTCCTCCACGGCGTAACCCTTACAAGAACTTGAACGGAGACCACGCGGCCTCTCACGGGCTGCTTTGTTCAGGACCCAAGGGCCTGCCGCCCTCCCCCACACCCACAACCACAACCACCAGCCTGGAGCCGGGACTCGCCTTGCCTGGGGTGCAAACATAAACCCTGATTCTTCAACACCAAATGCACACAGAGCAGACATGCAAACTGCACCAAAAGGTCACATTCTGGGGAATTAAGCAGGTCCTCTTTAAAATTTGCACAGATTTTAACGCAGCAATACTCTGCTTATTTTCCAGACACACTTTTTTGGTGCACAGATGACTCTTAAGTGTTTGGGTCGCTTTACAGAGAGACTCCAAAACCGGCTGATTTTCTCCAACAAAGCCATGGGACGTAAAACTTTTCAGGCGACGCCCTCTGCTGGACTGAGGGCGGCACAGCCTGTGACGTCAGCCGTGCCTGTATAGATCTGATCGGCTGCGTCCAGAACTGATCAGCATGTAAACACTCCAGTCTGGGATCCGCATCAGTTGGATGTTGAATATTTGCAGATGTATAGATTGATACGTCAGAGGATCCTGGAATGAGGAATGTTCAGCTTAGTATTATCGTTGTTGCAATGATGTTCGGTGCTGAATGAACAGGCAGTTTTGCTTTGTCTTTAATTATCAGGTGTATGATGCTCTGCTGAGGTGTGTTTGTGAATTGAATGCAGGTGTGTGTGTGTGATGGATTCAGTGTGTGTGTGATGTACACCATTCTTAAGACTATTTTTGTTGCTGTATGATCTCTGTTGGTCCTTCTGATTGCCTGGTTAAGCACTTCAGCTGTATTATTGTTAATAAGGAAACTGTTTATCATTATATTTGGGAATGAAGGTCTTTGACCTGCTTATGAGATGTACAGATTCTTATTATTTAAACATGGCATTGAATAAAAAGACAGAATGCACTCATGTCTCTGATCTGCTGTGTCTACTTTGTTTTGGCTGCTTTAGATTCCTGGGGTGTTTCTTATAATCTTTCATCTCTATTTCAGGATAAATTGTCAACAGTTATGACCAAAATCTACAACCCCCATCTGCTTCCAATGCATTTATTTACATTGGAGCAATCCTAAACAGTCGTGAAACCCATCATCTATTCTGATGAGCAAAGACAAATCTTTGTGTATTTCCAAAAATTCAGTCCTCCTTTTATTCTCCACATTATGGAAGCTTGTTTTGAGGGTGGGGGGGTTTTCAATATTTTGGGGGTTTTGAGTTTGCGCTTCTTCCCCCCCCAGAAAGTGGACTACAAACTGAAACCAGAAAGCTTCTGGTCTCGAAGCTTTATTGCAAAGACATTCTGCAAATTCATAAGCAGATATTTTTGTAGTGATTAACCCTGCGGAGCCTCCATCCTCATGGATTAGTACTACTGGAAGTATCTTCCTGTTAAAGGGAAGTTCTTCCTTCCCACGGTCACAAAGTGCTTGCTTGTAGGGGTGTTGTCTAATTGTTGGGTTTTTCTCTCCAACATTGTAGGGTGTTTATAAAGTGCACTGCAGCACCTGTTGTTTTTAATGAAGTAATAAACTGAATGAAAATGTGCAGTTTGGTTGACGTTGATCACAAAGAGGAAATCATACATTTAAATAAACATTTAGGTTATCCTTGATGTTGCAGTATAAACGCTGCAAACTGGAAAGTTTTGCCGCGTGTTGTGGCAGTTTGGCAAAGCACCTTTAATAACGGTAGAGAGGAAATTATTATTATTATTATTTTTAAAAAATACTCCTTTTTGTGACCTAAAGGTGTTTGTGGTTTGGTAGCCAAGTATAAAATTGGCAACTGAAATGGGGTTAATGAGTACAGGAGCACCAAACGATCAGTAGAATGAACACTTCTTTCTTTACCTAATTTCCTCTGGGATTAATAAAGTATTCTGAATCTCATTACCATCCCAGTCTTGATTTTTATGGCCCTCCTCTTTAAGGAGATTAAAGCCTTTCCTCTCCCTTACAAAATCACCAGCCTTCAATTAAATCCTTCTCTCTCTCCCCACCCCTTCCACCGTCCTGCTGTCCTCAGGCCCTCATTCTTGCCTGCAGCTTACTCCGTCTCAGTGCTTCTTTACAGGTGCATTTGTCTTGCTTTAAAGGGAGTCAGTCACCTCCAGGACTTTACACGCTCTATAAGCCCTTTGCTGATCCAGAGGTCACCAGGTTGTCATGGAAACACAAAGTATAACCTGGTTGATGGTGCTGCTGGGGTTGTACATCCTGTTCATCACAGGTAGGAACTGAAGTCAGCGTTGCTGTTAAAGCCCCCTGTTCAAACTGTGCTAAAAACCAGTTTGCATCAGGTCTTCTTCTCCCTCTGTGTGCGCTCGTGCTTTAAAGTGTTAACAAAATTGGCACAATCGGACTCTGCTGACCAATGAAAACCTCTGTGTGTGTTATGTGTGTCTATTTTTGGTGTACGGGTTTCGTGCGAACTTCCCAGGGTCGAGCGAGTTAGTCTGTTACACTGCAGTGGAATCACTGGACTTAGGTTGCCTCCTGCAGTGGGATTGTCCCCATGCCAGTCCTAATACCACCTACACTGTGCAGACAAAGACGCAGGGGTAAGTCTGTCTGAGTGTGTGTGTGTGTGTGTGTGTCAGAGAGAGAGACATATTCCTGTAACCTCACACACTGATTTTACTCCCAGCAGTGCACAGACACTTTGCAGTTTATTGTGTCACGTTTAATTTTTTTTTTTTAGCTCACTTTTATCTCAGCACACTTTATAGCCTTATTTCTGCTGGTCTACAGCATTAGGTACGTTAAATTAGATGATCATGATTTTACTGTCTTCAGACACTTTTGGATTTGGCATTGGATCAGCTGTTAATATATAACTGCACAGTTACATTGTGCATACTGATTACAATAAGAATACTGAATAATGTGTATAACAAGAAATACAAATAATTTAGATTCTTGTGGAAAGGCAAACAAGAGTGTATATATAATACAGAGAAGTTCGTTAGTACCAAAAAATGAGGCCTTCAAAATGATCACACAGTTACAACAAAACCGAACATTATGAGCTTCACACATGTAAAATTCAGAATGCAGAACTGTTGTGAGGTATTATTGTCAACTGGTGTCTCTAATAAAATCCTGAGTAAATGTCCACTGGACGTAATGAAAATAACTCATGAATTTCAAGATGAAAAGAGGATTGAAATGCAACAAATGCCCAATGTATCTATTTACCGGCCTCATGCTAACATCTAAGGTACTGTGAAACTTCTTGAGCCAGCCCTCATTTCTTCAGGTTTTGCTAGGAGAATGGGAAATGATAAATTATTGAAACATGAGCAAACATGCATGAAAATGGAGAATATATGAGGCAAAAATAGAGACAATTCTAAGAGTCAGTATTTGGTATGACCACCTGGGATCACTGTGGTGCTGAAAAATGAAGCTGCTGCCAGTGTGAGATGATATTACATTGTGGATAAAAAATTTTCTTTTCTGTATTCATAATTTCATCAATGTTGACAAAATTTCCAGCAGCACTGACTAAAATAGAGATACAGAAACCATGAAAGAGCCTCCACTGTGTTTTATACTGTGTTTTGTGACAGGCTGCTAGTATCCCCTAAAGATAAATGTTTAAATTGGCTGTTTGCTAAGTTGTCTGTTAAGTGTAGACACAACACTTGGTTGTAGACAAAACCCCCGAGTACAAGGACTGGACTGAAAATGGATGAAAAAGCATCCAAGATCCTAAGAAAAAACTTAAGAGACCTACAGGAAGCCTGCTGTTCAAGAGCACTTTAAAAATGACAGGATAGTCTGATTCAAAGAAAAAAAAAGTCTGCTTTGCAGCTAGCTCTGACATTACATGTTTAAATGGTATGCATATATGTTAAATTATATCATATGTAACTTTAAAGTTAATTCTAAATGCAATACTTACTTGTTCTTTAATTTTGGTGTTACTATTGCAGGGACCCGTGGCAGGATGTGCCATGGTGCATCTGGATCTCGTCCCGAAGCTGTGACATCTCTCAGGTCTTCTCAAACTTTGAGCTCTACAACATGATTCGCCTTGGTGTTCACCTCAGTCCCAGCTCCACTGTGTGGCTCAAACCACGCAAGTTTGACTACAGTGACTTCAGTAAGTAACAGTCCGTAATGTTTCTGTAATGAAGCTGAGTGCAAATGTGCCACAGACTGAGGAGACTCTGCAGGTTTACTTTTCAAATATCATGGGTGGTTTGAATTTGAAGCCTCTGTCTCTCCTCTGCAGACTTCAGTCCTCCTTCTGTTTCCGTCTCTTTGAAAGACGACCAGATGGTGGTGCAGGTGCACTTCCCCTGTGCTGCCAACAGGAGGTGCTCTCTGGAGAGGTGCTGTCCCATCTCTAAGTTGATTGATCCCTGGACCACAGTGACTGTGTATACTGAGCCGAGTGGTGCAGAATACCAGGTGTGGCTATGCTTTGTCTCCAGTTCTACTGATATTTAAGAACAAGGAAGTATTGTGTTCAAAAGGAACTTTAAAGCTAAATACACTTTAAATATGTAGTGTTAGCTTTAGGTTTTTCTTTGGCTGCTTTGTCACTGATTTTCAGCTCAGTTCTTGTACCTGACCATTTTCAAGGGAATGTTTGTTTGTTAAGCTACTTCAGATTGACCTATGAATCATTCAAGCAGCAGTACCAGTAGTGGTAGTAGTACCAGCTACACATTATACATGCTTGTTTCTTGCAGAGCCGCACAGTCTGGACTCAGGAGGTCGTGTCGTATGTGGAGTTCTCCGGTTTGCCTCTGGGTCAGAAATATTGCGCTGAGGCCAACTTCTCCTTCCCAACCTTTGCCATGGCGGCTTCACCGAAATCAGCCCCTCAGTGCGTTGAAACAGTCGCCAGTTCAGGTGAGGAGATAAGATACAGTTTACTTTAAAAACTAGAGGTTCCCAAATTAGCAGCTACCCGAACCATCTTCACGTTTGATAGCTTAAGAAATCGCTGCTGCTTCTATAGTTTTGACACTGAGAACAGAAAACAGACCTGTCCATGGATCATTCACAACACATCCTACTTTCATTAGTTATGAGGTCCAAAATACTGCTTAGGTGCTATTAGGATACTAAGAACCTCCCATGAAACTGCAAGAAAGCCTCATAAAGACAGCTGTGCTTGGATCCTTAAACGATGTGAACCACACTTCCAAGAGGTCAGCTAGATCTACTGCAGAAGCTTGGCTTGCCTCTTCCTGCAGCTTTTCTGGTGATGCAACTTGTAAATCTTGGGTCTGAAATGATTTAGTGTAGTTCTATGCTTTTTTGAGCAGAGACATGTTCAACCTGCATGCATTTCTTCCCTACAGGGCTGCTGCCAGCGCTGTGTATGGGAATCGGGCTGACTTCCCTTCTTCTTTTCCCAATTCTCATCATGTATCTACGAAAATCAAGACAAGCTACACCAGCCACTGAGAATCAGCCCAAGGCTCCGGTATGGTTTATTGTGTTTCACTTTATTTCACCCTCTGTTTTTATAAAATACTTAAACACATGCAGTTTTCCAGAATAAAACATTTCTTCTTTCATTCCTTAAGTCGTCTGTTCAAGAGCCGATCCCTTTGGTTCCTCTGTCCCCGGGTACAGTTGACCCTTGTGAGATCCACTTGGAGTTTATTCCTGACCATGTTTCCACTGAGCCCTTTTCTGATATTGTGTCCAATCAGAATCTAAATCACAAACAGGGAAGCATGCACTCCAGCAATCGTCTCAATTATGACACCAAATTGGATGAAGTGTACTGGGACAGCGGAGGGATGGAGCTAGATCGCGGCCTGGACTCTGGCATCAGCATCCCACCTGTTTCTCGCTCTTCTGAAGAGACATGTGAGCCCCATGGAGACTGAAAGGTTGAGAGCTTTCTCTTCGTGAATGTTGCTCTGTAAGGCTGGAGTTTGCCTCTTTCTCCCTCAGGGATGAAATAGGAGACTAAACTGCTCAAAGTATGGACTGGTCCATTTAAAATGTTTGGATGTGTTTCATCTATTATGGTCAAACACATTATGATTATCTGGAAGTTGACAACAAGTTGTCTTCATAGATTTTGGAAGCTAGACCTTTAAGCAAACATTGATGAGAAGGCCCTAAACACAGGATAAATTGAAGCCTTAAAAACTACAGTTTCAGAAAACCTTTTCTGCTGATGAAAACCAAGTGAGAGGACTGAAACCTACTGACTGACTGTTAAATAGATATCCAGGTTCAAAAATGAACTGTAACAGGAAACAATTGTCTTTTCCCCAGTTTGTAAGTACACATACACAAAATCTTTAGCTGAAGTCAAGAGCACCTGGTTAGATTTTTTTGTCTACAAAAAATAAATAAATCTGCAGAACTGAGTTAACTACAATTACATTAAAAAAAAGAACATTTTCACAGGACTGGATAGAGTCTTAAAAAATAAGTACACCCCATGATTTGGGTGTCCAGAGGAGTTCATGGTTCATGGTGTTTTTCTGTTTTAGTTTTTCTGTGAAGAACTTTGTGATTTTTGTCTTGAAAGGTGCTATACAAATAAAATTTTACCTTACTTACTTACTTACACAATGACTCCAAGGTGTCCAGGTCCTGTGCCTGCAAAACAAGTCTAAATCATGACCCGTGCATCACCGTGTGTCACAGTGGCTATGACGTGTTTGGTTTTCTCCAAATGTGGTGCTGTACTTCATGGCCACACATCTCCATTTAGGTCGCATCTGTCCAAAGAACATTGTTCCAGAACTTCTGTGGTTTGTTCAGAAGCAACTTTGCAACCTCAGCCGAGCTGCCTGGGTTTTTTTTTTAGAGAGAAGAGACTTTCTTCTGACAACCTCTCCAAACACATCAAAAAATGCTCTGTTTTTTTTCTAATTGTACTGATATGAACCATTTAAGTGACTAACTGAGCCCTGTAGTGTCTGAGAAACAGCAAAAAACCCATAAGCTATGTCTACCTTGAGGTGAATTTGCTGGGATGGAAACTCCTGGGAAGATTTAGCAATGCGTTAAAACACAAATCAGATAACTGCCAAAACGTCTGCTTGCATAGAGGCTGTCAGACTTGCTGATGAACAGGTAATCAAGTGCATTTGATTATCACCACCCTCTTCATTTCTGTCGAAGCAGTAAAAGATGCATTTAGTTTTTCATAGGATTACACCGAACCTGCGATCGCTTACTTTTTCACATGACTGCAGACGGCTCAGCACTGCAACTACAAAGACAACAGTTTGAACCATTAAGATCTGTTAGCTTAATATTTTAACCTTTATTCAACTACTTCTAGTACAAAATAGTAGTGATACGTTGTGTTCACCAGTGACCATTTTCCCCCAGTTATCCGTTATCAGCAAATAATTTCAGTTGTGCTATTAGCTATTTCGATTGTTATCCATGCTGTTAGCTTGCAACTGAAATGCTAGCCATTGCAGTATTGTGTTTCTATTGTCTATCCATGATATTCAGTGGTATCATTAGCTTCTCAAATATCTCTAACTGTTAGCCATATTGCTTTTTAATGATCAATTTCTATCATTTGTTCACATTTTGGATGTGTTAAAAGTTATTACATGGGCTGACCTCCTGGGAAGATTGTAGCAACACATTAACGCACAGTTGTGCTATTAGCTATTTCAGCTGTTATCCTTTTTATCTTACAATTCCCATGCAAGCCACTGTACTATTGTATTTTAACTGTTTATCCATTATATTCGATGCAATATCGTTTGAAATATGATAGCCAGACTGCTAATTACCCTTTTCTATCATTTTGACCAATAATTTTTAAAATAATTTATGCATATTGCTGTTACTTAGTTTTTTAATTCTGCTTCTTTTTTTTTTTTTTGAGCGGGGCGCTGTCATGCTTGTTCAAGTCCACCCAGTTCTGTAAACCCCCAGCTGCTGTAGAAACAGGCTACATCCTAATTGGGAGTTACTGTGAGGCTTATAATGGTTCCTCAGCACCCAATACTTGTCTTCTATTTTGGTTCTACTTAACAGACTGGCTGCTGTGTTGGTTGGTCAGGGGGCACCAGGGTTGTCCAATGAGTTTTCATGAGTTCACACCCCCCAAGGAGCGTCTTTGACGTGGATAATGGCTCCCTTAGGTTTGTTTGGGTGCCGTCTGTGCTTAACTCGGACCTCTGAACTTTCCTTCTCAGATTAGGCATCACATTGCAGAGGCAGCGATAAACAGAGGCCACCGGTTTACTGCTCACACTATGATTGTGTTTTGTTGTCCGCTATGAAGTAATAGAAATGTGGCTCCTAATCTGAAACCTACAAGCAGATTCCTGTCAGATATGAGTCAGTGTTTCAGGAAGAGGGTCAGAGAACTAGATGGTGAGTGAAAATTATCAGTCAAGCAAAAATTGTTTATCTGGGAGGTCCAAAAGAAGCCGTTTTGTGTGCGTGTGTAAACGTCAACTTACTCGGAGAGCGGTTCTTGTCCCCCCTGCTTTTTGTGCTGTATTCCACTCCAAACCATAGCTTCATAAACAAGAGCTAGGAAAACTTTAGACCCCCCACATACTGCCGGCAGCTCTGCCGATAACATAGTGTGTTATTTTTCTGTCATTCATTGCTGTAAAATGTTTCTGACTCACAGTTGCCCCATCAGAGCTTTGCTGCCTCTAACCCGTGACTCGCACCTCATCCTGCACGAAGACAAGAAACATCTTGACATCTCACTTTTTTTCCTTCTGTTTTGCTGGTGTTGCATTCTTTCCGCAACATTGGGAAGTCCTGCGGGTTTGGCCATCCAATATTGTTTGTTTCCCCATCTGACTTTTCCAGAGTCCACAGAGACCTGGGGGTTACCAAAGCTCCACATACAAGCCTTTGGTTTGGCTTTGTTAATAACTACAGCGCATTATCTGCCATTTGTATTATTCAAGAAGTTTTCTTGGACAGGGTATTTTTTATCAGCCTCCAGTCTGTGACAGCTCTCTGCTTCCTGATAATGACATGGAGTTTACCTATAATGCTTGCTTACAAACTGATAAATTATCCTTGTAGCAAAAACTGTCGTAATCTTAAAGGTAATCACGTTTTCCTCTTAAGGCTTAGTTAATTGTGTTGAAAGTGATGGCTTTTTAATATCATCCCTAATACCTAATCTACATGTAGTTTAACACAACTGTACACAATAATGTTTAGAGCACCTCTTGACCATTTCGCAGCAGTGAGGTTTTTATGTTTTTCTGGTTTGGATGTGTGCTGGCCCTTGAGAGACTCCTAATTTAAAAAGTCATTGCTTCATTGTATAAAGCAACAATCAATGTGAAGAAAAAAATATATATATTTGTGATTTCTAATCCTTGAATGCAGCTCAGCTACAAAAGAGTTTGATAAAAATAGAACTGGTACTAAAACACTGCTTACAGTGTAGCGAATCTCTTCATGAGCGAAATGAAGAGTAACTCCTACCTGGTATTGTGTGAAAAACAAATTGCCTCCTAAACCTAATAACTGGTTTTGCTGTCCTTCCCACTAAGAACTGCAATCAGGCATTTGTGATTACTGGCAGTGAGTCTCTCACATCACTATGGAGATACTTTAGCCACTCCTCTTTGCACAACAGTAGTCACTTTCCCAGCATGAGCGACCTTTTGAAGGTCCTTTTAAATGTCATGCCAAAATATTTTAATTGGATTTAAGTCTGGACTTGGACTAGGCCACTCCAAAACCTTCATTTTGTTTGTTTAGCCATCTTGAATTGGAGTCCCTGTTGTGTTTCTGACCATTGTCCTCCTCTATAACCTGAGTGCTCTCGAGCTACAGGGCATGAAGTGATGATCCAATACTCTCCTTCAAGGTTGTTTGGTAGAGAGAAGAACTCATAGTTCCAACAATTACAGCAAAGCAGCCTCAGACCATCACACTACCATCACCATGTTTGACTGCTGGTATGAAATGCTGTGTTAGTTTACGTCTGCTCAAACAGGACTCCAACCCTTCAAAAAGTTAGGTCAGTAGTAGTTTTTTCCTTGAACTCTCCCATGGATGTCATTTTTGCCCAGTCTCTCTCATATTGTTGAATCATAAACTGAGAAATCAGTAAAAGGGGCGAATACGTTTTCTCTTTAATATAATAAAGATGCTGTTGGATGATTAACCATTGTGAAGTAACCCCTGTGGGTTAAAAGTTCAGCTAATACTGAACTAGATGAGGTTTGTTTTCAGTGAAGATTTCAATCATACTGGAGGGACAGAGGACCTGACCTTAGTTGAGGTGAGGTAGGTCCAGAATTTCCAGGAAGGCCTCTTTATTTATTCTCTGTCATCTGATCAGGATATTTGGTTTTGATAGATTTGTTTTATACCAAAGGGCATCTTCTTGAGCCAATGTGTAAATCTTCCAGGTCAAAAGAAAGATTCTGTTTGTGGTCACCGTTCCTGGGTACAGAGCAATCGCATGGCGAATGAAAACTGCCAGTTTGTGGTTGAACCTGATGTATTTGGACTGTTTTTGAGAGCCATTCAACAGCTGCAGTCCAAAAGTTGCATAATGTCAGGAAAAACCAAAACAAACCAAAAAAAAACCCAGATGTGCTTACAGACTCAAAACATTGGTTCAGTTTAGTTTAAGTATTAAAGTGTACACATCACCTTGCTGATAAATGACACTAATATTCACCTTTAATTCTCACATTAACATCTAAGAGACCGAATTAATAATTACAGATTTCAATAAGAGCTACCATAAAAGTTTGAGACTGCTCATTTCTTTGTAAATGAGTAAACTTACAAATCGAGCAGGTGATGAAATAATTATTTCATTTAGAGTAAGGCTGAACTTGATAACTAACAGAACAAACACTCTGGGTCATTTAACATATTTTAACTTGTTGTTACACACTTGTAAAACAAATAACCAACTTATCAGAAATGGATACTAATAAATGTATATCTTCTGCTTGAATCACACACACTGTCTTATGTTTCATGTCTCTGTGCCTGGCAGGAAATACTTAGTCACTCGTTGAGTGACTCATCGGCCCTCTTGGGGTTCGACTTGTTTCCACCCCCAGCGTCGACAGTATGGCCGTCTGCAGATGGGCAGCAATGCTCAATTAAGAAACATGCTGCATGTCAAAAACGCTGCATGTCAGCGTTTTGGACTCAAACGCTAAAAGAAAAAATACACAGAACATCCAAATAGTCGTTTAGTTGTAACAACAGTCTTTTATTTGGCCATACATTAGATTTCAATCATTCGTTCAGGATTTAATATACACGATATATACATAAGCAAATAAAAGACGTCAGCGTCCTCGTCTTGCAGTAAAGGTTGGCAGTGCAATCTTGGCCTTTTTAACCGTGTCACTGGGTTCCTTTCATCTTCTCCCACTCACACGTGCACCCACGCAGACGGCGTCGGTCGGTTCGGAGCCGTTTGATCCTGCTGCTCAAGTTCAGTCCAGTTCAGCCTCTCTCCTCTGTTCATCTGCGCCAATACTGAAAAGGGAAAGAACAAAGTGAGCTTAAATCAGCAGTTTGAACGCTGAACAACAGAAAAGGTGGGTCTCATCTTGGTGGAGGTATTGGAAGAAAGGTAAACTTATGCTATCAGCTATTTAGCTTCTGCGTTTTGAATTATTTACACCTACCTGTGCAAATTTGTGTATCTGCTCGACGACAGCAGCGAACAAAGCTCCGACGCTCTCATCAATCAGACTCTGCATGTAGTGAACCGCCTCCTCGTCCGACAGGTCCAGTCTGAACTTATCCTGCACCTGGAGCCACATAAATATCCACGCATTAACCCTTTATTCATCATTGTTTTATTTTAGGATCTTTAAAATAATATGTAAAGCGCCTTGAGGCAGCTGTTGTGGTGATTTGTTGTTATAGAAATAAAACTGAACTGAATTACCACAGGACCATTTTACAAGTGCGCTTTAAAAGACCTTAACTCCGTTTGTAGTAGAGACAAAATTCAAATGCAGAGAACAGAAGACAAGCTTTACAGGTATATTCATATTATATCACTGTAGCACAAAGCATTCACCTCCACCTGGATTTTACCAGGTGCTCTTCACATTACTTTAACTCCGCAACCATTTTGAGCTAGAGGGAAAATTCAAATGGTTCCTGAACGAAGATAGTTATTTGATCATTTTAACCTCCTAGGACCTGGACACCACATTTTGGGTTATTTAGACCAAAATACTCAATTTTGCTCTACAAGGGCCTGAGATCTACTTACGAGGACATTCTACTGCTACTGTGCTATTGAAATTTTAAACGAATATCCTCATATGTGGCTCTTATTTGTCTTAGAAACAAAAATTAGGCAAAAAAAAAAAAAAATCTTTGCTTTACATTCATCAGGTCCCAATCAGAACAAATATCAAAGAGAAATTAAAAACACATGATGTGGAGGAGTTCGGGTCTTAGGAGGTTAAAACCAAAATTACAAAATGACTCATCCTGTGTGATATTTGGGTCCCAAAGGTTTAAGTAATGTGAACTTTAAGGGTTAACCAGACATTTCTTGGTTACAGATAATGGGATGCTCCACAGGATCACGCTGTAATCTTAATCACAGGTTCATGGCAGTGCAGTAACAGCTCTTTGACTCAGTTTGTCTCAAATTTACTTAAACTTTACTGAACAATATTCATTATAAATAAAGCATGATTTGTTTCATGACAGCTAGTGTCTTCTTAATCCCCCTCAGGAAAACAAAAGACTTTCTGTAGGAGGCTACAAAGACAACCGATCTGATCTCTCCAGTACCCTTAATGACCTCAGCCCTGAAAAGAGCTTTAAGGGTGACTCCTAGCAGACTTTCAAAGGGTAAAGAGCTAAAGCTACCAACCACCTTACCTTCTTAACAGTTTTGTCAGGCTCAAGAGCGATGTCAGGAATATTGGCATCCACCATGAGAGAGAACAGGTTCAGGATCAGGTTGGAGTACCTGAGGAAGTAGAAGACGAGGAGCATATTGCACATTAGCTACAGTGGTGTCCATTAAAAACTGACAATGCTTTCCTTGTATTACATGTTTGCAGTTTTACTTGAAAGTAGCTTTTCAAGCTTTAAGGGTGCAAGTAAAAGTAAAATATAACTCCCAAGGATGATTAATCAAAGACAATATTTGGTAAACTTCACATCAAAGTGTTTTTTCCAATCACAGCAATGATCATCGTCATTAAACGTCTTTCTCAGACAAATTTAAAGACTTTTCAAGCTGCAATACAGTTTAGATTTTTTGCTTTTTAAAAGTTAAAACCAGTCTGATGATGGATTAGTCCTGTTTAATATCCCTTTAATCCACTGATTAAATAAACTCACTTAAAACCATGTTGGTATGTTTGTGTTGTTACTGTCCATATTCACTGCTTTGCTTGGCAAAGGCTCAGAAACATCGTTTTGCTTTTATGTGTTTGCATGTACCTCCTAAGATGAAGAAAGGCGGTGTAGCACTGCTTCCTGAACTCCTGGTACTGTTCGCTCTGCATGCCTCCCATACCCTCCACCATCTCTTTGCTCAGCTTCATGGGCGGAGGCAGCGGTTTGGGGTCTCGGCCAAGGATGTAGCCGAAGTCGATGTGGAAGAGCTTCCCTGGATGGAGAAAGGTGAGAATTAAAAAAAAACTTAGAAAGTAGGAGGTTTTGATTTCTGAGATCATGAAATCCTCCAGCGTGGAACTACGGAAGCTTCTTAACTCAAATTTCTGAGAAAATAACGTGAATTTTCAAGTCAGAAATTTGAGATATTAACTTCCAATGTCAACTTAGGTCTACCAATCCAGAAAAAAACGTTTTTTCCCCAATTAACAGAAACGAGCTTTCCTTCGCCTCTGATTTCTAAGAAAAACAGATACATCTACTGGGGCGCTTGCAAGGTTGTCCTTTAAGTCCAGTCGTTTTAAGCTTTGATACAGTGCCACTGGATAATAATCTAACAAATAAGCCCTGTAAACATATGGAAGTCACACAGCTACCTAAAGCTACATTAGAGATGACACACAGGCTTGATGTTAGTAAGTTAGTGTGTCTGAATACGAGTGTGTTTGCCTCACCGGTCTTTGTCAGCAGCAGGTTGTCCAGGTGTCTGTCTCCCACTCCCAGGATGTACGTGATGACACAGTAACCAGCTGGGAAATAACGAGAGGCACATTGATCAGATATTCAATCGGCTCCTCCAGCAACTAAATGAGCACCGATCTGTTACGAGCGTCTCACCGCAGCTCTTGACGTAGGTATCCATCACCTCTGAGCTGATGCCGTACGGCCCTTTTTCACTTGGCGCGTGCTTCCTAAAGAAGCTCTGTCAACACAGGATTAAAATGAGCACTTAAATCGAAGCAGCGCCCTGACGCGCCGTGTCTCTGACAAACTCTGCTCACCTGGATGTTGCCTTCAGTAGCCAGAACTTCAGCGACAGGAACCGACTGGACAAACTGCATAAAACCTAAGCACGCAACACGTTTTCTGCATTACGCTGAACATCTTTAATACTTTGAAAGCATAACAGCTTAAAACGCTGCTACTGAGTTACTTCATTCTTCTTACCGTGCTTGGTGCTTGTGGCCAGAACTTTATAGGGTGTCAGCTTCAGGTCCAAATTCTCTTTTCTTAACAGCTTTAAGACAGAAAAAAATGATGATACACACTGACACAGACTCCTGACTTATGAAGATAATCTTGGACTTTGTCTCTCGTCAGTGATGAGCTAAAATATATATATTTTTTAAGCAAAAAACATCGTCTTCAACTTCCTGGGGGCATTCCCGTCTGTTAACGAACACTTCTTACTTTGTCCATGAGCGAGATGATCTGCAGGATGAGCTGATCTTGTCTCAGGTCGTCTCCGTGTTTGAAGATGACTGGATATGTGGCTCCATCCTCAGCCTTGAAGATCAGTTTGGCGGGCATCAGAGCACTCTGACACACAAACGCACAGAGAAAAGCCTTTTATTTTTGCATAGATACTGCTCGTAATCAGGACAATCTGCACCAAAGCAAACTGCATTGAAATCAAAGGCGGACATTCAAGCCTCTGCCTTTCTAACAGCACCACTGACGACTGAAGTGGTCAGTGGTGCTCACATTAAGTACAAATTAATTAGTTATTAGTACCTGATAGTGAAATTAAACATGAAAGCACCCCTGTTTTTCTAATGTGCATCAAACACACTGTTAGTAAGAGAAAAGACAGTCTATTTCCTCTTAAGTGCCTGCAGAGGCTCTGTGTGAGATCTGATGCTATGGAGGAAATGAACGATGAAGTGAGCAAATTTGCACTTTTGATGAGTAATGACCACACCCGCGGTTACATTTACAAACTGTCTGAAAGCTGTAGCTGAGCTGCTGTTTAGCTACTCCACCTGCCTGATCATTGAATTTACAGTGCCACAAATCACCATTTATTCTCTCATGTTAGCAGTTTATTTAAATGGTAAATGGACTGATTCTTATATAGAGCTTTTCTACTTTAACTGAGCACTCAAACATATCACATTCGCCCGTTCACACACATTCATATAAGCACTGTTTTCTTTCTATCTAACACTCACACAGAGATCAACTTGGGGTTAGCATCTGGCCCAAGGATACTTCAACATGCAGACTGGAGCAGCCAGGGTTCAAACAACCAGCCTTCAGATTAGTAGATGACCTCCTGAGCTACACCCCCAGTCTCACAACGGCGAGACTGGGGAGCACTTTGTTGAGCTGAGCTACTTTAATCTGATAAATGTGTTTGTTTTAACTACATTTAGTAAGAAATTTCTTTTAAAATAACCATTCAAAGTAATGAAAAGCGCATGAGAGAGGTGCAAGAGTTAACGAGGTTAACTGGGTGGTGGTGAGACCTGCTGTGATGTATGGTTTGGAGATGGTGGCACTGACCGAAAAACAGGACAGCTCAGGCTGAGTAGTTTGGAGACAAAGTTAGAGAGGCAAGACAAGGACATGGAAAGAGTTGATGTGATAGAGAAGGATGCTAGAGATACGGCGGATTTGCCACTGTGGACACCCCTAAAGGGAGCAGCTAAAAGAAGAAGAAAGTCATTTCTATTTTTTGACTTTGAATTATTAAATTTGAGACATCCTACTTTACACTTATATTTGATTTTCTGTATCGAAATAAGGCTTCCAGCTACATACACAGATAGTGTAAAGTTAAGGCGAAACAAGAGTGCCCCATGCCACGACAAAAAAAAAAAAAGCCTTTTAATTGGTCGTGACAGCGAAAGGATGAGGTAAAGGCTTCTGTACCTTGAAGAGTGTGGCTGTCTCTGGGATGATGCCTTTGATCCTGATTTGAGGCTCCAGAGGAAGCGGAATCGCCTCGATCTCTGACAGGTTCACCTTCTCGTTGTCAGCCAGCAGGGCCTGAAGTCGCTCTGTCTGCAGACACACATGAAGGTTTGCTGACATTTACACAAGTAAGCAGGATCAGTGTCACCAGGGGCCTGTCACACCGAAGTCAATTAAGTGTTTGTATGTGTGAATAAGGAGTGCTTTTATTAAAAGGACAGCGTACTACTGCGTATTAAAACAGGAAATAAATACAAACACTTCTCATAAATAAACCATGTTCTGGAAATATCTGTTGATTTACTCAGATATAAAAAACATGGGAGCCTACACAGGTGGGTTTTTTAAAAGCACATTTAACACCGAAGCTGTTTTGAATAGTTTTGCTACCTTCTTCTTGCGGTTTCCGCTCTCCCGTTGGACAGCCTTCATCAGCTGCACCAGTCTGTCTACAAACGTCTGCTGGGCAGCCAAGAGCGACCGCATCACCCTCACGGTCTTATCACCCTGGAGAAAAGAAAAAGTGTGAGCACACAGCAGTGGAGCCACACACACACACAGTCAGTTCTATAAAGCTTTGCTACATATTACATCAGTCAGCCGCTTTTATTGTACAGGCTTATCAGACCGGGGCAAATTTGGAACAATCCAGAATTTTAAAAATGACCCATTTACACTCAACTCCAAACTCTTTTTCTTGACAATATCCTTAAATCTCATCTAATAATATAAGTCCAACAAAGGAAAATACACTGAGACTTATTTTTATATAATTATGATCCAACTATGACACAGCTGGCAGCGTTATTTTGGGTATGCTCTTTGATAAATGAAGGCAGAAAGTGATTAAAAGAAGACACCTTATTGGTAAAAGCATTGGGATGCAAATAGATTTTTACAGAGTAGCAGGGTGACATGATATATA
Source organism: Simochromis diagramma (assembly GCF_900408965.1). Taxonomy (NCBI): domain Eukaryota; kingdom Metazoa; phylum Chordata; class Actinopteri; order Cichliformes; family Cichlidae; genus Simochromis; species Simochromis diagramma. Next base: position 789,399 of record NW_024387057.1, read on the forward strand.
ACACTAACTCACACTCGATGAGACATCAGCTAACTTTGCCAAAGTAAGTTAAAAATCTGACCTTTAGCAAAGCCTGACTGAACCTCCTCATGACGTTCAGGTACATCTCGTGGGTCTTTGGATCTCTCTGCTGTGTGTCCTGATCTTCACACTCCACAATCACATACCTGAGGAAGAAACGTGGATTTATACACACATTTTTATGACTAACTTCTTTTTGTCCAGGCAGAAAACAAAAAGCACTGTAAAGAGGACTCACCAGTACAAATAGTTGGCAAGCGTAGAGTTCTTGCAAGCACGAGAGATCAGGAACGTGCAAAGGTCTTGCTGCAAAGACGCGAGGACACAATGCTGTGTTACGAACAACTGATAGGACAACATGACAGAGCAACGCACTGTCCACAGGTCCTTTATGGGGATTTTTATTTGCTCACCTCTAGATTCTCACTGTCAGCTCCCTCCTTTCCCTTCTGTGGCGTAGTGGATGATCCAGATGAGCCAGAAAGAATTTGGGAACTGCAAAGCATGTGACAGTTTTACACATCTACTTAAAAGGATCGTGTATATGTTACTGACAGCTGAAGATATTCTTTTTAAAATGTGTGCATTGTTCATTCTTATTTCATTCCACGTGTAAGTCAGCATTGTGGCAGATCTGCAGCTGTCTGGATCCAGCTGCAGATCTGCCAGTAAAATCATAACATTCAATGAGTTCATCGCGGTTTCTGAAAGAGAAATAATCAGATCCTGCAGATCGGCTGATGCTCTCTCAGCTGGGGAACATTTGGGGGTAAATTTAGACCCAGAAAGTGAACAAAAAAACCCACACACATACTTGAGTCATCTCAAAGCCACTTTTAGACATTTTCAGTTTCAGAGCCAGAAGAGAAGCTAATGCGATCAGCGGTGTTGACTCATTTATTAACCAGAGTGGCTTTAAAGTACTGACCTGTCCAATGCAGCGTCATCTGAAAGTCCCTGGCTATCTCTCTTGCTGCCTGGATCTAAACCACCCTGAATATCACTGAAGTTCTCATACTTGAGCGCCTGCACCAGCTGAAGCAGGTACATCAGCAGGTCCTAGAGAGGAGAGACAGGAATTATCATTATGATTTCAATGTAATTGATTTAATGCTCCTGGTTAAGCTTGATTTAGAGTCCTGCATTCCCCGCCGAGCCTATAGTGTAGTGATAGGGGTTGTTGGTGGCTTTTATACTTCTGGTTGCATTACTCTGCCATTACAGAGGAAGTAGAGCTGATCGTGTTGGAAAGTTTCATATAACACATGAACAAATAACAGTCAGACTTCAAGTAATTGAAAGAAAGAATAAAATGGAAAAACATATATTTGTATTCAAGTTTTTTTAAAGGTTTTTCCACCCACACACGACCTGTCCTCCTACCTCATCATCAGCCTGCTGTAGCCGAGCCACCGCATAGCGTCTCACTGTGGGGTTGGTGAAATGGGATGACAGCAGCTCCAGAGAGTCCTCCACATCCATGGGCTTCCACTTTCCCAGCAACTCCAGAGCCTGCTTGGCCTCCTGGGGCAGATCCCAGTTCACACACTTGAGGAACTTTGTCAGGGCCTGCAGTCAGAGGAGGAGGAATCATTGAACATGTATACAGACGTAGCAGCAGCAGTCGCTGGGGAGGAATAGTTGGAAGTTACACATAGTAATGTACACTTGGTTGTAACGGGGAAGACACCAGCAGCACACCTTTTCCTGTGTGGTGAGGTAGTATCTGAACTTCCACACCAGGTCCTGCTCTTCAGAGCTCAGCTGCTTGGTTGGAGGGTAGCTAACGATGATCTGTTCATGCAAACAAACAAACAATTTTAGATTAAAGCAAGCAAAGTTATTATAGAAACATAATTGTTCTAACGATTCTTTCATTTTTTTTTCCACTGATCTTTTGTGATGTCTACACTCAAAAGCATCCGTCTTCTTTTAGCAACAGTCTATAAACATAACACAGAACAGTTTCCAGTTCAGTACATTTTAAATGGGTTTCTGGATCGTGTTCACATATGGATTCTTTTTCTCATGATGGAGCTTTATCCTGCATTTGTGGATGCTGACAGAGAACTGTGTTCACAGACAGGATTTATTTATGGAAGGGTTCATGAGCCCATGCATTGATTTCCATGACAGAATCGTGTTTTTTTTTTTCCATGAAGGCTATAAGATCACAGTCATACAATACTGATTTTTGTCCCTTGCACACAGAGATTTCTCCATATACTCTGAATCTTTTGATATCATGTGCTGTAAATGATAAGATTTAATGCTTTCTTTGTTCTATAGTAAATAAACTATAGGTTTGTGCGATTTACCAATCATTGCATGTTATTTTGATTTATGTTTTACACCGCGTCATAGCTTTTTTGTAGTTCTAAAACTTGAGTAGCTGCTAGCTACTCACATTGAGCTGGTCACGTGTGGCAGCATTAGGCTTCAGGTCATGATCTGAGGGCCCACTGCGAAGGCTACGAGCCAGTTTGTGATGCTTGCTCTCTACCAGGTTTTCCTGTGAAGGAAAAGAAAAGCCAAAGTTACAGCATGTGAATGAAATGATGTGTGAGCAAACTAGCACACAACATTTATATTTCTTCAACATCATGAAATCATTTTCTCACCATCCCCATCTGTGGGTCGGGAACTTTGACAATGTCGCAGCTGGTAAGAACTGGTGATGCATCGTCTCCATCCTTAATGGCGACAAAGGAGAACAGACCAATCAGCCGACACCGTTCCAACACGTGGTATCTAACTGCTGTGTGCTGCCACTAGTAATCAGGAAATTACCTTTTCATAATAGACGATGCTGTACTCCTTGTCATTTGATTTGACACGAGGAAACTCCACCATGAGGTACATAAAGTTGGAGCTGCGCTTCTCACTCTGCAGAAAGACAATTTCACATTTTTCAATTTGGAAAAATGTAAATAAGCGTGAATTGAACCGCAAATACAGTTGATGATTCAATTCCTCCTAAATAAGCCTTCATATCCTTCTGAGACTAATCTTCACATAGTACATCTTATTGATGCTTTCTCGACTCGACTGCAGAGTCGGCCTGTGCAACCAGAATCGAGCTTAACGAACTCACTTCATTGATCATCTCAATCTCTCTGAAGGTCAGCCGGTCCAGCCAGTCCACCTTCACCATGTGGCCCTGCCGATGAGCCTTTGTCAGCTGGATGGAGAGATGGGAAGGTTTGCGGAGAAATGAGCACATAATTTTAGCAAAATCAAAAGAGAAAAATACAGAAACGGCCGTTCTGTTGAACTGATCACAGCATGGCGGCTGGTGTGCAAACAGCCCGACCGATCATGCACAGTGCCAGCGGCCAATCCAGCATCTCCGCACACTCAGCAGCCAGTCCACTCATCAGTTAGTGAGTGTGGGTGTTGGGAATGTAAGCACACACTTGGCCACGAACAGGAAGCCCACAACTCAGCTGCGTAGAATAAATACTCACTCTTTAAAACAACATATGAACTGGTAGCAGCCTGAACACAACCTCTAATATACTTAAGCCAGCTGCATTTATGATGAATAATAATAATAATAAAAAAAACATGGGGAATCAGTGTGGTTGTTTTAGGAAACAAACTTTAAAAATAAAATTAGCTAACGTTGAAATAAAGTGTACTCCCTGATAACCTCTTCTAAGTATCCCATAAAGCTACAACGAGTCAATGAATATAATTGTGTGTCCACATAAATATGAAATCCATGCACACACATGAAAACACACCAACATGTGAAATATGGAGGACTGAAAGTGCCAAAATCAAAAATAGAGTAAAATAAAAAACTGATAAACAAATCAATATGTGCTCTATTTCCTATTTCTTACCTTTATAAAAATTCATTTGTTTATTTACTTTCACATAATTTTCTAATTTATTTTAAAAAAGTACTGTATTATATTATTTAGGTATTATATGTCCTTAATGTGTTTCCCATACATATTTCTTTTATTTTGGCATTTCTTTATACTTCATTATGCAGATAAATAGGCTTTATTATTGTCATTTTGAGTGTGTAGTTGGCTCATGATAGAAAGGTTAGCCTCCAGTCCGGTATGGTGACTCTCCAATACAGTTATGTCAAAAAGAAGGTTTTCACAAAATACTGACATACTTGACTATTATATTATTTCATATATTTATTATTTTGCCTAAGCATTTCTTTAAATATTTAGTAAACAACATTCATATTTGAACGATATTTGAATTAAGTGTTTATTAATGTATCTCAAGTCATTCATTTCTTAATTTTGGCAGTTTTAATCCTCCATAACAAGCAGAAAACTGATGTGTGTAATGCTTTAAAAAAAAAAACACAGCCATACATCTTCACAGACAAAAAAAAAAGTTTTCACACCAAAACCTGGATCAAAATGTATTTGTAAACACACTGAACAGATTTGTGCTGTTTACAGGTTTCCCACATAGAACAGTGCAAAGTGAACAGAGGTCTGACACGAGGAGGAAGTGAGTACTTAATGTCCCTGCCACAGTTTGAATTGTCCTGATGTGGTAACCATCATTTTCATACTGTGTTATACAAATGGAAATCTATTTGCAGATACATTTTGGCCATGGCCTTGTTCATACATATACAGTACACACACATAATCTGCATTGCCAACACTAACTCCTGCAGTGGTACTCACATCACTGAGTACCTCCAGGTCAGGGCCCTGGAACAGATGATGGTTTAGACAGTGCTTTGCATTGGATGGTTTCTTTTTATCCAACGTTTCCTGTTCACCTTTGACTCTACTTCATTGCCCAATCCTTTCCTTTCAGTCCTTTAATCACTCATCCTCATCATCATCCTCCTCTTTCCTATCCACACACATGTATACAATATTATACCTTGGCGAGCCTGCCCATCTGGTCCTCTGCCAGGCTGCTGCTGGTGCGTCCCGGTGTGGTTGTGGGCTCTCCTCCATCCCCTTCCACGCCTGGCCAAACCTTCAGGTCATGCATCCCTTGCCGGAACATGCTAGAGCAGGACGGGAGGAGGGGATTTAAACTCACGCACACTACTACATACTCAGACCTTTAAACACTGATTTCAGTACGGCAGTTTTTGGAGACCACAGCAGACCAAAGGACAAGGCAAAATGTCAAGGTTCACCTGTATTCACAACTACACAACATAGCCTCACTGTCACCTGCCATGTTATCACTTCTTCTTTTCAGACTGAGCTTTTGGTGGCCCAAAAGTGCAATACAAGGGCCTAGCACGACACTAGATTTTGCTTCCATTGATGTTTCTCCTCTGTCTTTCCTTCTCCATACTTTTCTCTTCTATCATCCTGTTACAAGTTAATCTTCACTTCATCAGTCAAAGGTAGATGCACCGAAGTTCTGTTTTTCTCAGAACTGCGTCGGCTCTCTTAAACGTTTTCTGGTAAAGTGTAATCTGACCTCCTTGCGTAACCAGTGGTTTGCACCTCGTTCTAAACTCTATATTTAGATTCATGAAGGCGCCTCTTGATTGTAGACTTTGACACTGGCTGACGACCGCCTGTGCTACGCCTCAGCCTCCTAGTAGACACACCTATGGTATACATTTAAAATTCTGATTTTCATAAAAGTTGACCTCTGACTTTGACGTGCACCTATGGTATCAGATTAAAACTCCTCCTTGAAGTATCGCATTCACGAGACTTTCAGAAAACTTGACCTCTGAACTTGACATTCAAAGTCATTCGAGATTTTTGGTAGATGCACCTCAGGTATCAACTTCAAAATCCTACATAGCCTCGTTCTCAAGTTACCACATTCATAAACTTGAGTGTCCATGCTGTCTCTTGAAATAAAAGCTGAAAGTCTGCACTTCAATCACTTCTTACCGTGTTTGATTTAAAATTCCCTGCAGGGGAGTACATTAGTAAAATTACATAAAACATGTGGACCTATCTGTGTGTCGTAATAATAGGGAAATGTCATAAAAAATTGCAAGGCAAACCTAGACTGTTCTCTCACCAGCGTGCCTTGACACATCACCTGGAAACCACTGCCAAAAGTAACAGAGCAAGGACACACTTACCCATATTTGCCAAACAGAGTCACGGTGGTTCCACCGACTGGAACGGCTCTGCCGGGCCCATAAATGTCCCACACTGTGAGAGCAACCTGGGCACTTTGGGGAAGGTCGGGGTACTTGACTGGCAACCGCAGCCACTCGTTCCAGCTGCACCGGAAAACAGGATAAACAGAGAAAATAAAATGCACATGTAGAAGTGAGTAGCTGATGGCCATTTTGCTACAGAACATTGAAAAAAATTCCTTTGCTTGACTTTTACAACCTCATAATCAGTGCATTACATCATATTATAATAACACTAAAACCCAGCATGGTTCTTACTTCCAGCGTGTGCTGAATGCTTTGTACGAGGTGCGAACAGGAAGGGCCAGAGGCTTTCCTTCAGCAAACACCTGACAGGTTACATAGAGGTCTGAGCAGTTCTCCTGGTAGAGGCCAGAGAAGCGCAGCATCGGGTCTTCGAGCAGCGCTTTGTAGCTCTTCTGCTCTCGCTTTCCTTCTAAACTGCCTCTGAAAGAGGGGAGAAGAGAAGGTCAGAGTGTGGAGCTGCAGTCTGATTGTTTGCTGATGTTATCAAGAGTGCTCCAACTTGTCTAGCTTCTCTTCTCACAAGTAAGTCAATATTTCTTTTGTGTTTCCTACAAAACAGATTTTCAAAGCCTGCCGAGTCAAAATATCCCCCAACAATGCTGCAAACCTTTATTTAACTCACCTTTTTTGCTCTTCATATAAAGAAAACCCTCCAAGTATGGAGTGCAAATACTGTATTTAGTACCATGAAAAAAAAAAAAGATATTTGCTGTTACTGAGAATTTCAATACTGCAGCACTAGCTTCCCCACCAGCAAAGAGGTTTCTGGCCTTCAATAAAAGGGAATATACCCCGGCCATGATTTATAACATGCTCAAAGTACATTTGTGTTTAAACAAATGGCCAGAAATGACAGAAAGATACACAGACTGCTGTTAAATAAGGTAAAACACACTCCTACCATTCTATAAAACTCTACAATAACTCTTACCTGTCAGGTATAAGAGTCCACACACATATTTCTGCATTATAGCTTATTGCAGCTATTTCTTAGACTCACAAGGGGCATATTATTTATGAATGCATTGCAATAATCTTGCATTATCTCAGTCTTACTAGTAGTACAGTCGACTGTACTATTTTTATTCATTATCCTGCTGCTGCTACACAATAAATGATCTGTTTATCTTGCAGGTGTAGTCACCCCATTTGGAGGCAGAAAACTCCAGTGAAAATCTGACCAAATTGTGGAGCTATTTAATAATAATACGATCATAATGCAATAATAAAACTCATGAGCTGCACACAGGATTTAAATATAGGACACACTGAGCTCAGATAATAAGAGTTTAACTCAGGGGGGCATATGCTACCTGAGTCATGATGGTAACATTAAGCAACCGACTGGCCTAACAGTGCTTCTGTCTCTCCTCCCACCCCAAAAAGGACAATAAACACAATACAACACTGTAATTCATCAGAACGACGTAAAGCAGAACCAGTGTTTCTAATACATGTGGACTGAGTCTTGATGAACAGAAGAAGGCTTGTCTCTTCCTTTTCTGTAGGTACAAATGTAATGTAATTATACTTTCATATAACCTAAAATTACTGCAAATGCATAATAATCTTACATTTGCACATAAAGTAAGAGAAGAACAGCAAATCGTAACTCTGGGGCTTGTGATGGCAGTCTGCTGTCTCCTGTTTGACTGTTTGGTTTATGTGTGCGCGACAAACAATGTGTTGGACAAACTTCAAAGTCAGAAAAACGTGTTAACGAGACACAACGCGCGCGGGCACACACACAAAGGAAAGCATCGCGTGAGGTCACAAGATACAGGAGTTTACGCCGCTTTGACCCAAAGACACTCAGTGAAAAACTCACATCTTAAGTTGAACATTGATGTCCATATCACAGCTGTAAACATAGTTGAATTTATCAGTGTCCATCTTCCGACGGGGAAACTCTGAATTCCAACCAGAGACCGGATGACTTCAACATGAAATCCCGGACAGTTATAGGAGACTTTGCGAGCGGTTGTGTTTGCGACCAGGCCTCGGATCAGCACCCCGCAGAGCACAGCTAAAGGTCCCGCCACACGGCTGGAGACGCTGTAGGTCCGGACACGAGTTTAAAAAGATGCTAACTGCCTACATTCACGATAAAGACATAATTCTAACGGCTGTCTCGCCGGGCATGATTTGGTGTTTTTGTTAGCTACCTACACAACACAGCAGCAACCGAAACCTACAGTCAGGCGAGAGCAGTCGAATTGCGATATAGTGACTGAGACGAATGAACGTGGGATCTTCATATCGTGGGGTTGATTAACCGAGTCTGATGCGGAAAAGAAGGAAGTAAAATAAGAGGCGGAACGTTTATATTAAAGGAGCAGTGCACACGAACTACATCAATAGAACTACACAAATATACTGGGGAAAATATTCACTCACTCATCCAATTCACTGAATACAGGTGTTCTAACCACTTCTATGGCCACAGGTGTATAAAATCAAGCTACTAGGCATGCAGACTGCTTTTACAGAAATTTGTGAAAGAATGGGTCGCTCAAAGGGATGCTGAATTCCAGCATGGTACCGTGACAGGATGCCACCTATACAACAAGTACAATCGGGATATTACCTCACTGTTAAATATTCCACAGTCAACTGTTAGTGGAAATATAACAAAGTGAAAACGATTGGGAAAAACAGCAACTCAGGCACGAACTGGTAGGCCACGTAAAATCACAGAGCATGGTCAGTGGACACATGGTGCACGGAGGTTTCCAACTTTCTGCAGAGTCAGTCTTACAGACCTCCAAACTTCATGTGGCCTTCAGATTAGCTCAGGAACAACCATAGAGAGCTCCATGGAATGGCCGAGCAGCTACATCAAAGCCTTACATCGCCAAGCGCAATGCAAAATGGTGTAAAGCACGCCACCACTGGACTCTAGAGCAGTGGAAATGTGCTCTCTGGAGTAACTAATCACGCTTTGCCGGATGGCAATCTGATAGACGAGTCTGGGTTTGGCCGTTGAAATTTTGGACAATTTCACGCTCCCAACTTTGTGTGAATAGTTTGGGGATGTCCCCTTCTTGTTCCAATATGACTGCACACCAGTGCACAAAGCAAGGTCCATAAAGACATGGATGAGCGAGTTTGGTGTGGATGAACTTGACTGGCCTGCACAGAGTCCTTACCTCAACCCAGCAGAAAACCTTTGGGATGAATTAGAGCAGAGACTGTGAGCCAGGCCTTCTTGTCCAACATCAATGTCTGACCTCACAAATGTGCTTCTGGAAGAATGATCAAAAATTCCAATAAACACTCCCAAACCTTGTGGAAAGCCTTCCCAGAAGACTTGAAGGTGATATAGCTACAAAGATTTGACTGACACTATATTAAACCCAGTGGATTACAAAACGGATGCCACTCAAGTTCATATGCGTTTGAAGGTAGACACGCAAACGCTTTTGGCAAAATATATACAGAAATGTTGCATATGGCACAGAAAGAAAGGCAAAACAGCAGAAATATAATTCCAAAGTATTTAAAATAAAAGCAGAACTTTAAAGAAAAACAAAATACAGTTTTAAAAAAATCAACAGTGAAGCTGCAAATCAATTTAAACGTAACATACAAGATGAGCTGGTTTTAAAGCTTTTTTTAACAAGTCTCGCTAAGGGGTCAAATGCACTCTAACTAAAGAGCACACCACCAAATATAAAAATGCTGCACACAAAACATATCATAAGCAGAAGTGGAAGTGTTCAGGAAACCACAATAACTGAGCCATGAAGTGTTTGACCACTACAGAGCAGGTGACTGAGTGCTGAGGTGCATAGTGGGTAAAAGTTTTGCTGACTTTATAACTGCAGAGCTCCAAAACTCCTTCTTCTTCTGTGCCTGAGCAGCTCCTGTAGGTGTAATGTGCAGGTGACCCAGCACCTTTATGTTTACCTGATTGATTACAGTTTTCATCTGAAAACCGTTGAGGAAGGGCTACTACTTTATTCCCATCTATTGTGGCCATTTTTGTCTACTACTACTTTTGTCTATTTCTAATCTGATATTCACTAAAATTTTAAGTATTTAGTGTAAATTTTAGTTTAAAAATGAGAAAAAAGAGACTGATGCACCTTTGATTTTTTATTTTATTTTATTTATTTTTTTGCTTTTTTCCATTTAATCAATACAAACAATCCACTTGTGAAACACTGACGATGCTAAAGACAAGGATTTCATGCTCTGTGAACTTTTCCCAACCCAATTAAAAAACACTTGTACCCAATTAAGTGCATATCCATGAAGGACGAGAGGTGTGTGACAGGAAAATCTTTTGTTTTCAGAGGTCCTCCCTTTCCATCAGCACTGACGACAACATATTTGTCAGATCAGGGTGTGAACTCTTTGTCAGCATATGGGACCCCATAGGCTCTGAGGAGGTCTCCGCCACCCAGGCTGAACTATGGAAAAACATCTGCATCTAAATACTGACCTCAATCAGGCCTTTACGTAGCCTGACTGACACCTTAGTCTTCTGCGCTGCCCGACAGAGGCAACTGTGAGTCGGACTGAGTGAAAGAAGAAGCACCCTTGGTCGATCAGGGAGACCTATCAACACTCTTGAACTATAGAGAGAAGGCATGTAAAGCGCCATGTTACAGGGCCCCGGGGGCTCCTGTGAGAGGCATGAGAGGATTTTTCCTATGACCTCGAGCTCAGCCTGCAGATAGTAAACAAGTGGAAGAAGATGAGCTAATGTTTTGTTGGCGTGTGGATTGATACCACACTGCAACATACGCTCAGATGACATATTTAACTTTTGACTTAACGCCATTTTCCTTGGATGAACAATCCATGAAAAATTGCAAAAGAACCGGGCAACAAAGAAATACACCTGTCTGCATTACAGACGTTATGAATATGAAGACACATGTTTCCAGTGACCAACTGTGATAAGAGGAGCAGTTCAAACTTTATCTTTGATTGTTGTTTAGATGATTTGACATGGACCTTTTGGGATTTTTTTTTCAGTCAAATCTTTTTCTTAAATGTTAGCTTAGTTACAGTGGGGAAATAATTATTTGATCCCCTGCTGAACAGTTTCATATTTTTATGGTAGGTTCATTTTACTGGAGAGAGACGGAATATCAACAAAAATTCCAGAAGAGACACACTCCATAAAAGTTATAAACTGATTTACATGTCATGTATATAAAAGAATTTGAAACAAACTTGATGTTAGCGTCAGCTTGGTCAGTGGTAGATTGAGGTTTGTGCAAAAGAGCAGGAGGCTGAAATAATAAAATTCGTCATCGTCATTACCCGTTTCCCCTTGGGGGGTTCTTAATCAAGATGACTGAGCTCTGTTCCCTATGTTGCTCCACATCCTGCTAAGGAAGCAATCAGGAAAAAGTGAGAACAGCCAACATCTACATTAACACACACTCTTTTAATAAACTCTGCAACACAGAATTTAGGTTTAAATGACAAATAATTAGAAATTGTAAGCAGCTGTAACTAAGGTTTTCATTATGATACAGTTAGGATGGCCAGTCTCCCACTGTCCCTCCACTTTCCACAAACTGTTACTTAATTAATTCTCCCAAAATATCAACTAAACCCAATAAAAAATCCCTCCAAAAGAAATGTGTACGTCTTTCTCATTTAGCTTTCAGTATCCATCATTTATTGATACTGAAGCTGGAATTATGCCTTAGGCTCATTAAACTCCTGGTCTCTCGGAGACACTCCCCAAAAATACTTCCATCATAAAGCAGGAAATATGTTATCATTCAAAATCCCATGTAAGTGTTTACATCACGTTAAAAGAAATCTAAATCTACAAAAGCCCTTGATCTACATTCACATATGTTGTTCCCACATCTGACAATTCATTCCTTCCCTTTTAATTTAATTACATTTAGACTCCTTTCAGTATTGAATTTCATTTGTATGGTAGCAGTTCACAAAACAGTCACCTGAAAGTGCTTTTTAGATTGGAGTGTAAACACCTCACCACATGAGAGAGAAAACCCCAAGAATCAAAGAATTCCCTGAAAAGCAAGCAGTTTGGTGAAAGTGGGAAGGAAAAACTGCCTTATAACAGGAAGAACCATTCAAAAGCAGAACAACCATGGAGAGAGAAGACCGCATTTAACGACACACAGTTGTGGCATATGGACACTATGGACATATGTAGCTGCCAGAGCTGAAAGCACCTCGGAGAATCATGATTATATATTTAAAATTTATATTCGGCACATTTTCTGGGGCTGTGTGGTGATCCTCACAAAAACCAAGAGGGAGGCTGAATGATGATGAATCATGTTTTACATTTCCATCGCCCTCTCTCTCCACCTCCTTCTCTCCTTGGACGTAACCTCTCTTTCTCTCTCTCTGCCCTCCATCTCACCTCTCTGCTACCCTTCCCTCTCTTAGTCACCGCGTGGATGTGTCATTGTTTCTAACACTTCAGAGGTTCATGCCTGCTGAAGCGCATCGAGGAGATCTCCAGAGTGCCAAAAGCATGCCAAGATACAACTTTACCCTCCCCTCTACACAACACCTCCACCTCCTCATTCCCAACGGATGGCACCGCTGACACTCTCCACAGCCAAGTCTGTGGGCCACATGACGGTGCAAGCCACACCTCCACGCCATGGTCATGAACCCTCAAAGCATATAAATGAGGGAAGAAAAGGAGAAGAGGAATCACAAGCTGACCAGACATGATAAAGATGGAGCTCTCCAGGGTTCACTTGTTGCTTGGAGCCGTAGGGTTTCTTCTGTGGACCAGCGGTGGCTCTGCTGCACCCATGGAGTGCCACTTCAGCTCCAGAGGTGAGATCCAATTCTTTATAACCCTTTTTTAAAAAAACCCCCCATCAGTTTATAAAAAAATTTATTATTTTGAGCTCTTCCCCCCACCATGTGTTCGTCCAGCTCTGTGTGTGTACGAGGGGAGGCACTACTCACTGGGTGAAACCTGGATGGACAACGCTTGCATGCAATGCACCTGTCTGCACCCTGTTGGGGTCGGTTGCTGTGAGACGTGAGTACACAAACAGACGGTGTGATTTGGTGTCCAGATGCCAACAGTTTCTAAACCGCATGGTTTAAAGAGACTGAGTGACTGAGGGTTTTCATGGTGGAACAGCAGTTTCACCAGATGTTTTGCTTAAGAATAAAGAAAGTGGCCACAAATGTTGTTAGTCTGCAGGAATCTTGTCCGTGTGGTTTTTTTTTACTGATATTATTCTAGTGTTACTATTGTAAATCACAGGTGGCTGCACCTTACTTTGCAGATACTTTTAAATATTTTAGGTAATGCTTTAGAAGCCAAATATGGTAATATTTAATGTTTCTAATTACATTTTATCACAACTTTTATAAGCTTCTCTGTTTTTTTTTTCAACAAAAAAAAAATTACATGTTTTCATTTGGGCACATAAAAATATTCAGATTTGACAAAGTGTTTAGAGTTTTCTGTGGGTACCCAAAAAATATCCCAGGGCTGTAGCAAGAATGTCACTAACCTGTGCAATCTCTGACTCAAACACACATAGATATATGTACATATCTATGTTTTTAGATTCTATTTTTACTCTATACTTTATTTGTTAGAAACTCTTTATTTTTGTATTTTATGAGTACTTAGATTGCTTTCTTTGTACTGAATGGGACCGCATATAATATTGTTGTGCTTTTGGCAAAAATAACAATAAAAATGAGATTCTGATTCTGAAAAAGTTTACATTTTAAAGCGTGAAGTGAGAAGTGCAAAGAAGGTTTGACACGCTTTACCTTCCTCTTAATTACTGCCCAGAGTGCATCGGCCGGTGGATTTCCCCGCATGGTGTGAAGTGCAGGTGGAGCAAGTGACCTGCAAAGTGTCTCTAGTCCAGTCAGCTGACCCCCGCCTGCCCTGCTCCCCGGGTCAAGCAAACAAGGACCCGAGCCATGGATCGCTTCAGCTGCAGCAGCATCTCGAAGGCTGGAACGCAACTAGCACTGAGTAACTCTGCCGCCACTCTGCCTGCCCATGGAGCCGATACTCATTACAGTTAGATATCCATAACCATTACTCATCTTCAGTATATGAATTATTCATGTAGGGAATATGATGTTTAGCAATTTTTAAGAAAATGTGCAGCAATTTACACAAAATAATTTGAAGTCTTAACAGATGTAGAAAATATAGGTCCCTGCCTGCTTTAGAAGCATTTCAATTTCTGTTTACGCTTATATCAGTTAGCACCTTGTCTAATCCCAGCTGAGCTTCTTATGAAACTCCTTTTAAGTTTACAGGATTTTAAAATGCTAAATAACATCAAACCGTTAAGTGTTTCTTTGTTCAAAGATCCTGATATTAATCCAACTGCTATCTTTAATTAACCCACTGATGACATTCTGTAAATATATAAATGTACTTTAATATAAATGTCTGTTCAGTTTGACCTGTTTGCTGCTGTAACTCATTTAACCTCCAAATAAAAGTGTTGTTTACATGAAGAAATGACAGAGATTTAAGTCACGCTTTTAATTTTCTCTTACATCTTGGTTGAGCGTTTTGCTCCAGATGAAAGAAAAAGCTCTGATTAACCATCGGAGGAGAGTCTTTGTTCTTGAAATGTGCATCTACATGTCTCTCACACACACACACACACACACACACACACACACACACACACACACACACACACACACACACACACACACACACACACACACCTGTTGAAAGATCCTCTCAAAAATTAATTCTTGAATAGCTCACACACACACACACACACACACACACACACACACACACACACACGTTAAATGGTAATGGTGTTGGTCCCTGTAAACTGGGACACATAGGAAGCCAAAGCCGGGTTGGTGGGCAGGACTTTGATCGGTAGATTCCAGCTGAAAGTGTCCACATCCACATGCTCCGCCCCAGCCCACACTGTGACCTCTGATTGGTTCTGCAGGACAGTGGGCGGTTCCATAGGCTCCCGGGCAGTAACGAATTCAAAGTGCAGGCGCCACCTCAGGGTCACTAAATAAACAAAAGAGCCGGAGTAAGTAATTTTCTTTTCATATACATTTTCATATACATTCTATGAAAAGTACCTAGGTTTATGTGTAGATGTTCCCGGTCGTGTCCTTTTTTACTCTTTTGCCGGCACATTCCTACATTTCTTAGTGTGCAGCCACAAGGAAAAATAAGGAATGCTCGTCACCCACATGCTTGTAAAACTTTCCATATTAATAGGTGTGAATCATTTGTATTAAAATTTAGTCACTGCCTTAAGGCGCTGTAAACCCACACTGGTTTTTGTGTCCTTCTCTTCTGTGGTTAGCACATTGAGTTTACGTGTAATTGATATTGTCATTATCCAGGTTCAGACTACACAGCATCAGCCCGATTATGACTCAGCCCAGCTTACACAGGGTGTTGTTTTGGTTCAGAAACAAAATGTGCATTGTGCATAACAGCTGATCATTTTATCCTGCACTCCATCAAATAATGGATGAAAACTCACACTTCATCTGGGAAGCCTGGCCGGTACTTTAATAAAAACGTTAAAATACTGCCTTGGAACATCTGCTACAAATTATGAGTGAGAAGTAAGTAAGAAGCATTGGGTGAAGTTTAGTCCCTTTATCTTAAAAACATTAAATTTTACAAGTATTAGAATTTATTATAATCTTTGGCTGTCATACATAAATATGAATATTTTGAAAACTACATACGAAAATGATGGAGAACATCTATTTGATATGGCTAACACAAACTCACGCTTTCTGAAAGAGGTTAATATGGGTTTAGGATGTGGTGTCATACCAGGGGAATATCGTATTCGATTTAGATGAAACTTTCTTATTCAAACTTTAATATTTATGAAATCCTTGGCCTGCATTTGTATAGCGCTTTTCTAGTCCCTAAGGACCCCAAAGCGCTTCACACTACATTCAGTCATTCAGCCATTCACACACACATTCACACACTGGCGATGGCAAGCTACATTGTAGCCACGGCTGCAATGTATTTATGAAATCCTTTACTTATTTTGAACCATATTTTGTGCCTTGCATATGAGAAGCTACAGTATCTAAGTCCTCTACCTGCAAAACTATGTTTCTACAGGCCTGTGCTGCAGAATCTGCTGTCAGCAATAGGACATTCATTCTATCTGAACTTCATCCACACTACTGAGAGTCTATATGGAGCCATAGTACAGACACTCAAAGTTTGAAGGACTTTTCAAGATTATGTCATTTTTAGATGCCTTCTGAAAATGTATGCAAGGAAAACATCTAAAAACATCCTGACATTCATCGCTTGAAATTTCTTTCAGAAAACTAATGATAGTAGGAACCTGGAATTGTGCTTAGCTTATATAGGGCAATTGATGAACTATGCCTACTTAGTTTGTATGACACTGATCTACAAGTAATTGTTGAGATATGATTGAGCCGTGAGTCAGACATAATTCAGCTTGAGTGACTTACCAATGTCTCTGCTGAAACCCGGCGTGACATTCAGGGGTATGGGAAGAGAGAAGTGGCTGAAGGCCGTGTGGAGGCAAGACTCCAGATGTCGCCCGTGTCCAGTCACACTGGGAGTTTGTCCTGGTCTACGCTGGTACTGCTGCTGGATCTCCTCCTCACTCTGAAGGCTCACTGAATACTGAAACACAAACACACACACACACACACACACACACACACAGCTTTAGAGAAAATTCAAAGGGTGACTGAATTGGAAAGTGCATCGTATGAAAATTGTAGAGCAAACACACCTGCAGGCAGGGAATGTCTCCCTCTGAGAAGTTAAACGTGCCGATGATGTCCTCCCCGAGTCTGTAAACAGTCTTAAAGATGCAGAACTTTGCTACTTTCCCACGCATGTTGGTGATATTAAACATATCTGGAAAAAACAAAGACACACACATCAGATGTGGAGACACAAAAAGAATCTGCTGCTTTTATTTTTGCCTTTCAGGTACCGAATGAAGCCAGCATTTTATAGATGTACACGCTTATGTGAATGTAACAACTAAAATAGTGAGAAAACAGTTTAATTTGTCAAAATATCCCCAAAGAAAAAAGGGGTGACACTTACGTTAAAAACAATTTGCACAAACTAGAGTTTAAACTCCAGCAAAGAGCAGAAGGGCAGAGAATCCGACTCACGGGGGTAGCGCCTCGAGGTGGTGACCATTAACATGTCCAGTGCTCTCTCCAAAGGCCGAGAGTCCCTGCGGCTCACTTCCTCTTCCTCCAGGAAAGGGTTGGAGGGGCAAACCTCTTCATCCTGGGGAAATGGAGGCTCTGGCATGCCTATGTGGGTACATGCAAAAAACACCAACATCAGATAAAAGATTCTCATTTTTTAAAGTCAATTTCTTGGCAACGTTTTAAGTACTTTCTATAAAGCAAAGAGCTCTGGTAACTGTGACATAATCAGACTCTTTTTGCTGTCCAGAGAAAAATGAAAATCTACATGCCTGGTTAAGAGACCACAACAAACGTTTATATCCACAGTATTTTTTTTGCCAATACTTCTCTGGTTTTGCTGTCGTTCTGATATTATACTACAGCTGAAGCAAAGATCTTTCAACCCCTGTTTCTCTGTGGCTACAACTGTAAAATGAAAGCCAGAGTCGGTCAAAAGTCCATTCACCTTGCAGAACCAACACTCTAAAGGGAACACGAAGTAGCTTGATAGGCGAGTTGACCCTTTGACAGCCAATGGTCAGTTTGTAGACGTACTTCACCGCCTGACCACGGAAACTGGGAGGCCCATCAATGGGAACAACCTCACTGTATGAGTCTGTGAAAGAATGACAATGTTTGCCAGACTGTCTGAGTCTCACACACACAAATGAGATAATGCTATGTATGGGAAACCATCTAGAAACCTCATCATTATTGTGTTAAGTGTTTCATTCTTTAACAGCAGTGTAGACATTTCACTTCACATTATTGTTAACTTTTTTCCACAAATGTAAAGACATGTACATGTTTTACTCTCTCCAGGGTCCAGGCGCAGGTCACAGAATAATATCTTAGGAGGAGTGTCCAGCACACACTGCCCTCGTTCTCCTGGAGAACAAAGCAGGAGATGTTAAATGTATTACACACTAAGAAAGCTATGGAAAAAAGGCTACTAATATGTTGCTACTTTTCATTGTGTGTGAAGACTTGTTAGCAGACACAGCAGCAAATTTATCCAGTATTGGGGATGTTCTTTTTTTAAATTCACCTTGTGAAACTTGCATGGCTGTAAGGCAGTTGGATGTATGACCCATACATCCACTGAAGTGGTGTCATTATGCAAATGTACTGTTTATAAGATTGGGGAAACCTAGATAAGTTTATACTATTTCTGCCAGTCTTAGATTTCATATTTTATTTCTTACCTCTGCTTGGGATGAGCACAGTCTCGCTCTCAGCCTGAACATCCTGTTTGTTGCCCTGAGCCGGCAAGGCTACTCTGTTCTCACTTGCATGAAACTGACAGTGGATCTGGGCGCTGGCCCATGCCAGCATCTCACTGGAACAAAAATCAGAATCATACAACAAGGCTTACACAAGGGTACAATTATTTCAGTGTCCTCTGTGTTACAGTCTACCAACAACACCAGGTCACAAGACACCATATAAATCCTAATAACTGTGTTAATAGAAGTGAAATTAAAAAAAACCCCAACTCCTTCCTGTTTTAGCTGCTCCGTTTACAGGTTACCACAGTGGATCACCCGCCGCCACCTCACCCCATCTCCAGCATCCTCTGTTAACCCAACCCTCTTCCTTCACTACATCCATGAATCTCCTCTAAGGTCTTCCTCTTTTCCACCTGCCTGGGTGGATGGTTGATCCCAGGAATTTAAGCTCCTTCACTCACCTGTCTCCTTAAACGTTCACTTTTCCATCTGTCTCCCTCTCATTCACACACATCCAATCCAATCCAATCCAACTTTATTTATATAGCACTTTTAAAAACAACAAAGTTGACCAAAGTGCTTTCCAATAATAAAACAGAGATAGCAGTTAAAACCATACTTTAAGCATACAATGAAATCAATAAACAAAACAAATATATAATTGAAAAAGAAGATAAAAATAAATCAACATGAGTAGAATAAACAATAAGATACACAATGAATAAGATTAACAAAGTAAAAAGATTAAGAATGACCAACAGCTGACTAAAAACTGACTACAAACTGGCTCTGATAACACTCCTAGAAGGCCTTTGAAAAAAAGTGTGTTTTTAAAAGTGATTTAAACATTTCAAGTGTTGGGGCCAGCCTAATATGGAGGGGCAGTTTGTTCCATAGTTTGGGGGCCACAACAGCGAAAGCTCGAAAGCACGTGCATTTTGTCTTGCTTCTACTGACTTTCATTCCTCTTCCCTCGAGTGCATACCACCACCTCAGTACTCAGGGACTCTTGCCTGACCAACACCACTGCAAACAAGAAGGGGCACAGAGAAGATCCCTGTTGTAATCCTACCCCTACCTTGAATCCATCTGTCTCTCCTACTGCACACCTCACCACTGTTTTGCTGTCCTCATATATTTCACCACCATCACACGCTTTTTCTAGATCCTTCTAGAAGACGTGTAAATCCTTCTAACCTTCTCTATACTTCCCAAGGAAATAAAGAAATCATTTAGATTACAAAATATTCTAACAGCAGGATATCAGAAACGTGTTATTATTAAGAATCCTTTTCTGTAAATCTTGCAAAAACAAAACCTACCCGCATATTAACATACGACAGTCAAAACAAAGAATAACACATGGCTGATATTCCCTTATTTTTAATCTCATTGAACAAGGAGCAAACTTGTAAAATCCTACCTGCTCGCCGAGGTGGAAAGATGAGACATCGGGTTGGTGAAAGTTACAAGACACTCCATGAGCTCCCCGGCCAGAAACACTGAGCCTCGGGCCATAGAGGCCACAACCTCGATCATCTATAACGTTACGAACCGACAACGCTACGTTAGAAAATGAAAAACGTAAACGATAATATCGTGAGCACATTGCAGTCCTATCTGATGTACTTTTTTGTCGTTACAGTTTGACCTACATACAGCCAGTATGAATTTCACTTGTTGGCCCTCTTTGCTAATGACTGTAGTTTTAAGGACAAGTTTATCACATACCTTCACTTCAAGCGATACTGCGGCAAAGCAAATACGCAATGTTACCCCCGAAGAAACCTAAATACACTTCTTGAATAAAAGTATACCAAATTTCTCAATTCATGCCAATCCGACCATAGTTTACTTAGCTAGCATTCCAGCTGGCTACAGTAAACAAAAAAAATACGTAGACATTCTGTTTCCGGTGCTGTTTTACCAATCACGAACAACTGGAAATAAGATTAATAACAAATAAGAATATATATATACATATATTTTTACTTTCATACGATATTTTAAGATTACCTTTAAAATAATACGTTATTTAAAATTTGGATATATTAAAAAATATAGTAAGCGAGTGTGTGATGTTGCTATGGTAACATATACGGAAGGGGTAAACTCAGTGATTACAAAGAATCTTTGATTTGTAGAATTTATGTTGAAAGTTTTAAATTAAGACAGACAAACATTTTGAATATTCTGTTGAATTTCATATTCATATTATACCATGCATACAGTGTAAAGTAGAACTTAAATGAATAGTTGAAGACCAGAATGACTCCACCTCCCCTTTTCCGTCTAAATGGTATGGTCTCCACCGGAGGCTTTTTTTTTTTTTGCTTGAACTCTCGTTCCCCCACTATACCCAGAGTCAGCTTTGTCAGGCATCATTAACTGCTATTTATTACTCCGTGTAATCGTAACAGTCAACGCTTCCTCTGTTAGATCTAATAAAAAGTTAGTGCTCTGATTGAAGCTTGGCGCTATTGAGTTTATAAAAAGGGGCGCTATCAGAACGTGGCTTGAGAATATTGATGCCTGATAGACAACGAAAGGGGCAAATATTTCTCGATATCTATGACAGGCAAAAAGGTTTTGCATACTGGGCGCCGAGCTAGCAGAAGCTACAGGCACTTCACTGAGATCCGCTCGAGTCTGGATATGGATAACGCTGTCCTTCTGGTATTTTCAAACTCATTTTTATGCGTCTCTTGCTCTTAGAAGCGGGCTAACTTGTAAAGTCGCATTCTGTTGCACGGCTTTAAAGCAAAGAGGCGTTCCGTGGTCACCGTTTAAGGTGCGATTATATTGTATTGTTTTCGCCTTTGCAGCTAACCGGCTGTTACTTGATGTTGGCCCCCTGAATGTGCACAGTGTAAATGTGATTGCCGCATTTTAACCATTGCTTTTTGTTCTGTTCTTAGGTGTTCCGGCTAAAAAATTCTGCTGGTATTTCGCCATCAGCTATCCATCCACCCATCCGTCGGTGCTGACAGCTGCATATCCACATCCGGACTCAGTGCTGAGGACTGGGTGGGGAGGGGGTCGACCAAAACAGAAATCAAAGGGTGGGGGGTTGCATCAAGACGCCCATGAGGATATGAAAACACTGGATGAATGCTACAACTAAAGAATGGCACAGGAACTTCCAACTTAAATTTGGATTCATTATTTGAGCAAGCCTTAAGAGCTTATCAGTGGAGAACAGGTTTAACCCACTGGAATGACACCGGCGCTTTTATTACTCCTGAAACCTGTGACTGACTACCACATTAGTGGTTTTGGTCCGTGGTGAGGGCACTGTAAGCTGGCTCTGGCTACAATAGTTGTTGGCATCTCCCTGCTTGTAAGTGTTTCAAGACCTGAAGTTTCATTGTCATTGTTTAAAAGTCTGCAAAATGACTTCAGAGTGGAGTGAGAAATCCACAGCAGACCTCATGAGCAGGTATGTCTCCAAGGAAATGGGATACAATGTGCCCAAGGAAGGTTGGCGTATCTGTCTGGCGCACGAGTTCAAGGAGAAGAGAAAGCCCTTTCAAGCAAAAGACGTCTCTCTGGCCAACATCTGGGGGCATATCGGCCTTGGAGTCAGGTTAGATCTTTTTCTCAGCACACCCTGCCTGCTTCATGTTACACCTCAATGCAGCCAGCCTTTTTACTATTCACTTTACAATATTCATGTTAACATGGTGGAGAGCCATGGGAGGCATCAGACTATAGTGTCACGTTTCTCAGATCACACCTGAGCGCAAGCCTGCAAGTGCAGTGTTGACCTGAAAATGTTACTGGTGCTTCTCTGAAAATTAAGCATCAAGACGGCCCGCTGCAGGAGTCCATTTTTTTAGTTTCTTCTGCAGTGCTCCCAGCCCATCAGTTTAGTTTACTCTGGAGCAAAATCCCAAATGATGCTCACAAAAATCTTATTTACATAAGTTGAACTTTTTTGTTGCAATACATACAAGTTAAGCAGTAATGCAAAATGTTCTAAGGGTTTCCTGTGTTAATAAATATAGTAGTTAAACCTCTTTTCCTATGGTCTGTCAACTCTGGTTCCAGGTCAGTGCCAAGTTCAAAGTGCATGTCATTTACGGCTCTTTGACTTTAAAACCTCTGCAGCAATAAAGGCAGCGAGCGAGGTTAAGCATTCACCATCCCACAAACATGATCTTAATGCTCTTAATGTTGCCTCCACCTAGAGAGAAATATCCAGCCTGGCCTTCAACGCCTGTAGTGACTGTTTTTTCTGGAACCTGCTGATATCTGAGATGCAAAGTAGTACATTCTGCAGCTTTAGTGGACTGTACAGCCAGCTGTGGTACTGTTTAAATCCTGACAATGTGCCTTGACGAAGGAGTATGTGTCTGTCAGAGTGACTCTGCGAGGCTCACCAGTCATTAGGACTGCTCCTTGACTTGGGAAAGAAAAGAAAAGCTAGCTAGTTTCCCTATAACTTAATTGGCACACTGTGTGACACAGTGGACTGTTTTTCAGACTCACTGTGGAAAAGATGCCCGTTTGAGCTCACACAGCTTAGGTTGAGGTTCACAGACTGGTCTGCATTCATAGATCTGCACCAGAGTCTGGCCATTGTTTGCTTTTGTACAGAATAACAAAATCCTGACAATGGCCTACCCTGCTGTAGCTTCAAATAACATGGTTTAACGAATCCTTTTCACCCTGACTGGAACTGTATTGATAGACCATTGTTCTACTTCTGGTTTGAACTCTGCTCTGAAGTTATTGTTTGGAACTACACTGTCATGCACAGCAGTTCTGCTGTTGCACAGGATCTTCCTCACAGCAAGTAGAAAGCTCTCTGTGGCTGAAACCTTAACAATAATTCTGGTCTGTTTCCTATATAAGTGTTGTTTGTAATTCAATTAAAATGTATTCATATAGCTCACCTGACTGCAAACAATAACCGCAGATGGTTGCCCCTCCCTGAGCAACCATCAGGTTTCTTCCTGATAAAGAAAAGAGTTTTTTCTCCCCACTGTTAGATAAGATAAGATAAGATAACTCTTTATTGTCATTGCACAGTCATACATAGTACAGTAGTACAATGAAATTGGAAAAACTGTCCTACGTCGGCACTACATATAACACAACACGACACGATATGACACATCACAACGCAACAAACAACACAACACAGTATATTAACTTAGTATAAAAAAGAAGAATAAGTGTATGTGTATTGCACACTGTTATTATTGCACATTAATTATTATTGCACCTTGTTATAAATATAAATATTATTGTTATTGTTTTAAACATTGTTACCTCCCCCCTAAAAAAAGTCCAGGGAGGTATCCAGTCAGGTCAGCTATTTACATTGATCAGGGCTATTGCCCTGTTGTAAAAGCTGTCCTTGAGTCTATTTGTTCGGGACCTCGGCAGCCTGAACCTCCTGCCAGACGGCAGCAGCTTAAACACCCGGTGTCCTGGGTGTGTGCAGTCCCGTAGGATGCTGCGTGCCCTCTTGAGACAGCGAGTGCTGTACAGGTCCTTCAGGGAGGGACGAGGATGTCCAATGATTTTTTTGGGCCATGTTGATGACCCTCTGGAGTGCCTTTCTGTGTGCTGTGGTGCAGCTGGAGAACCACACACCGATGCAATATGTCAGCACACTTTCAATGGAGCAGCGGTAGAAGATGGTCAGCAGCTCCTTCTTCAGGTCCATTTTTCTGAGGATTCTCAGAAAGTGGAGACGCTGTTGGGCCTTCTTTAAGACCGCAGAGGTGTTAGGGCTCCATTGGAGGTCCGTGTCTATGTGCACACCCAGAAACTTGAAACTGGAGACCCTTTCCACGCACTCCCCGTTGATGCTGACAGGCTGCAGCTCGGACTTCCTTCTTCTGAAGTCAACTACCAGTTCTTTTGTCTTGGTGGTATTGAGGTCCAGGTTGTTATCTGCACACCAATCTGACAGCCTCTGAACTTCAGCTCTGTATGCCGTCTCATCTCCCCCTGAGATGAGCCCCACCACGGTGGTATCATCTGCAAACTTGATGACTGTGTTGTCTGGGTGGGAACTAACACAGTCATGTGTGTACAGAGTGTACAGTAGGGGACTCAGTACACAGAAGGTAATATATGAGAGCACTGATGTTGTGTGCTCTTCAAGGTCCTGATGTTCGAACACGCTCCAGTCTGTGTTTTCAAAACAGTCCTGTTGCCAAAGTACTTGCTCATAGGAGTTCATATGATTTTGTTTTTTTGTTTGTTTGTTTGTTTGTTATCGTAGTCTTTACCTTAAAGTATAACTCGCCTGTTGAGGCAACTGTTGCTGTGATTTAGCTTTATATAAATAAAATGGAATTGAAATGGAATGGGCTCAGCGGGGCAGTCATTTGCTGCGACCATTTGGGCTGAGGGGAGGGAGACAGAAGAAAAGACACACACTGTGGAAAATGATTTTAAATGAACAACTTCCTATATTAAAGACCACCTAAACTGACATCATAACGATGTAAAACATTAACCTTTATGACAAAGAACTGAGGTGGTCTTTTGTGCTAAAAAACTCATATTTGCAACTTGTGTGACATCCCATCATCGGGGTCTCTGCGGCTCACCGCCTTGGCTTAAAAAAAGGTATTCTTTGATGACTGCCACTGCAGATGCCTATATCTCAAACAACATAAAAGACTCAGCCAGGGTGCTGCTTTGCTGATTGCTGTCTTCCCCTCAGAGAGGGTTCTGTGCTCAGGCATCCAAATAGAGAAGCCAATAAAATGTAACAAATTGCAGCGTGTACAGAGTTGATCACAGAGTCACTGGTTTTGTTCAGCAACCTGTCAGCTTGCTGCAGATTTATCACGGTCATTTCCCCAAAGCTCTTCAAAGACCCTTCAAGAACACTCGAGGCTCAAAAAGTCTTGACTTTTAAAATAAAAGCATAAAAACCCACTGTGCATTAAGAAAATGAGCTAAAAGCCAGAGACCGTAAATAAAGATGTCTTAGCTGTAAATGTATGTTAAATGTAACGAAGGCTCGTGCTAAACAAACAGTCTTGTGCTATAGATCTTAGATCAGAGTGCAAACGGATTAATGACTCAACTCTCAGGCTCTGAAAGCAGTTTGAATTCTTTTGTAACGTGGCCTAATTATTTGACAATGTATTCTTGCTTGAAAGGAAGTGCGGGGCCCACCCACATTTACACATGCTAGAATCCAACTGTTAACGTGACCAAGATCAAAGCAGACCTGTCACTTCGACTACCTTTGCAGGCACTTCCGTTAAGCAGTTGCACAACTCTCTTTTTTTCCTCACAGCATGCTGGTGTGTGCAAATTGTTTGATTCAGCTTTGGCTGAAAAGGTGCCTTTAACACAAAAACAAACGAGCAAGGAGAAAAGGCGTGCTCATGTGACTGACCTGTTAATTTTCTAAATCTCTGATTGTTAAAGCATTCCCGATCGATGCTCTTCAACAAAACCAGATCAGTGTCTCAGTATTTCTAGATATTCCTGTTGCTTGTGTTCATCCAGGTATCTAAAGTTTTGGTACAAGAAGACGCAGGTGGAAAAGAAGGCTCCGTTCATTGATATGTTTGGTGCCCAACCCTTACGCCAAATCTACGGTGAGTGTTTTTACAGACTGAGGCTCAATTTTTTTTGCAACTTTTTTATGATAAATCTTAACATAAAACACAGTTCTGTTTACTTTAAATATAATCATGATCAATAGTGTGCAAACAAACTGGGATCATTGAGAACCTGTTGAAGTCTCACAGTAGGAAATACTTTGCAACCTCATGGAGAGCGACCAGTGTGTTTGTAGACTTTCCTGTCATGCTGCTTAGGATTATCCAGTTTTTGCAATGTTGACTCTGTTCTCTGATTCACAGGTGCTCCACTTGGCGGCATTGGAGGAGGTACCATCACAAGAGGTTGGAGGGGGGAGTTCTGCAGATGGCAACTTAATCCTGGGATGTACCACTACAAAACAGTCATGCCCAATCAGGTGATTACAGTGGCTGACATGACAGGATGAATTATGTAATGAACTGAAAAAACAAAAACAAATTGGATTACAATGCATTTTGTTTCTTTGGAAGTCAGAAAATAATTTCCTCCTATTGCTGGCAGAGTCTCAGTTTACAAATAAGTACCTGCTTATCAGCTGGTGTAGAGATCATAAAAACATGAAAAGCTGTACAATCCATTTTCTCATGCAGTAACTACATTGAGCTAGAATGTTTTGAGAGAGGGTGTGACTCCATGGTACTGGAACAACCCGCACACGTGTTTTTATTGTCACGAGCACTATTGTTGTCTTCATCTCAGTGTGCAAATGGCAGCTGGGAGCACTTTGGCCTTGAGAAATATCACAATGTAGAATGACAAGGCAGACAAAGTAAGCACTTCCTTGTTTAGATGACATGAGAAAAATATTTGAGCTGTAACTTCAGTGGTCACTGGGAAACAGAAACTGCACTCGTAGAATCAGTCAAACCTGATTTTAAAAATGCTTAAAAGGTTTGGTGTATTTGCTCCAGGTTTTAAAAGCTTCTCATCAAGACTTTATGGCTTTACTAATAGCTCACATTTGGGCATCTCTGGCTAATGCCTACAACACTGAACAAACTGAGTTTTTTTTTTTTGTAATGACTGTGCAAATGTTTTGTCTCCAAAGACATACCATAAAACGATTATCTGTCAACATGTCCCTCTTCTCATTTTTCTCTGTTCACAGTTCACTGTGTGTTTGCGTCGTGAAGGAAAAACTGTTTACCAGCAGGTGTTATCTGTAGAGCGTCCACCTACATTACAAGGCTGGAACTGGGGCTACTGCGGGGAGTATGCCTTCTATCACGCCTTGTATCCTCGCGCCTGGACGGTTTACGACCTGCCAGGACAGAACGTCACCCTGACCTGCAGACAGATTTCCCCAGTCATCCCTCATGATTATCAGGTAACCTACAGTTGAACTGCCTCCTTTATTGTACTCAATTTGTAATTTTTACAAGGTAAAAAGCTGGTAAACTGCAGTTAAAGTGCTTAAAAAAAAGCCCACTATTACCCAACAAATCAAGTACACCAGCGGTCCCCAACCCCCGGGCCACGGGCCGGTACCGGTCCGTGAGTTGTTTGGTACTGGGCCGCGAGACTTGAGGCTCGGGTGGGAAATTTATGGTTTTCAGAGTTTTTACCGTTAACTCTGTTTCCCTCGGTCTTTCCTGTGTTGTAGTTGTGTGTCTTATTTTGAAATAAATATTTACACGATACCATAGCGACCAGGGAGCATTAAGGCTCAGAGAAGAGGATGTTACTCTCAGTGTTGTTGGCGTGTTTCAGGAGGACGCTGCTAATAAAGTTCCACAATTACACAGTGAATTTGTGCTTATTATTATATTTACAAAATACAGTTTTTATCTTGGTCGTATCATTTTATTTTGTTGTATTTATCCGCGACACCTTAAAGGCCCGTCCGTGAAAATATTGTCTGACATTAAACCGGTCCGTGGCGCAAAAAAGCTTGGGGACTGCTGAACTACACCATACCACACCACGGTATTTATAAAAAAAAAACGGGGATGATCAGCGGTGCTGCACAGTGAAACCACGCATAAAAAGACGGATGAACAGGATGTTCATTAGCAGATTATACAGTGGGGCAAAAAAGTATTTAGTCAGCCACCGATTGTGCAAGTTCCCCCACCTAAAATGATGACAGAGGTCAGTAATTTGCACCAGAGGTACACTTCAACTGTGAGAGACAGAATGTGAAAAAAAAAAATCCATGAATCCACATGGTAGGATTTGTAAAGAATTTATTCGTAAATCAGGGTGGAAAATGAGTATTTGGTCAATAACAAAAATACAACCCAATACTTTGTAACATAACCTTTGTTGGCAATAACAGAGGTCAAACGTTTACTATAGGTCTTTACCAGGTTTGCACACACAGTAGCTGGTATTTTGGCCCATTCCTCCATGCAGATCTTCTCGAGAGCAGTGATGTTTTGGGGCTGTCGCCGAGCAACACGGACTTTCAACTCCCTGCCACAGATTTTCTATGGGGTTGAGGTCTGGAGACTGGCTAGGCCACTCCAGGACTTTCAAATGCTTCTTACGGAGCCACTCCTTTGTTGCCCGGGCGGTGTGTTTTGGATCATTGTCATGTTGGAAGACCCAGCCTCGTTTCATCTTCAAAGTTCTCACTGATGGAAGGAGGTTTTGGCTCAAAATCTCACGATACATGGCCCCATTCATTCTGTCCTTAACACGGATCAGTCGTCCTGTCCCCTTGGCAGAAAAACAGCCCCATAGCATGATGTTTCCACCCCCATGCTTCACAGTAGGTATGGTGTTCTTGGGATGCAACTCAGTATTCTTCTTCCTCCAAACACGACGAGTTGAGTTTATACCAAAAAGTTCTACTTTGGTTTCATCTGACCACATGACATTCTCCCAATCCTCTGCTGTATCATCCATGTGCTCTCTGTCAAACTTCAGACGGGCCTGGACATGCACTGGCTTCAGCAGCGGAACACGTCTGGCACTGCGGGATTTGATTCCCTGCCGTTGTAGTGTGTTACTGATGGTGACCTTTGTTACTTTGGTCCCAGCTCTCTGCAGGTCATTCACCAGGTCCCCCCGTGTGGTTCTGGGATCTTTGCTCACCTGTTCTCATGATCATTTTGACCCCACGGGATGAGATCTTGCGTGGAGCCCCAGATCGTGGGAGATTATCAGTGGTCTTGTATGTCTTCCATTTTCTGATGATTGCTCCCACAGTTGATTTTTTCACACCAAGCTGCTTGCCTATTGTAGATTCACTCTTCCCAGTCTGGTGCAGGTCTACAATACTTTTCCTGGTGTCCTTCGAAAGCTCTTTGGTCTTGGCCATGGCGGAGTTTGGAGTCTGACTGTTTGAGGCTATGGACAGGTGTCTTTTATACAGATGATGAGTTCAAACAGGTGCCATTCATACAGGTAACGAGTGGGGGACAGAAAAGCTTCTTACAGAAGACGTTACAGGTCTGTGAGAGCCAGAGATTTTCTTTGTTTGAGGTGACCAAATACTTATTTTCCACCCTAATTTACGAATAAATTCTTTACAAATCCTACCATGTGGATTCATGGATTTTTTTTTTTTCACATTCTGTCTCTCACAGTTGAAGTGTACCTCTGGTGCAAATTACTGACCTCTGTCATCATTTTAAGTGGGGGAACTTGCACAATCGGTGGCTGACTAAATACTTTTTTGCCCCACTGTATGTTCTAATAAGGAATAATACTGATGTGTTTCCCAAGAACTTCTTAGTAGTAGATTTTCTGTAGTTTCTGTACTTTATCTTATTCGTTTTTAGCTCCTGTAATTACAAATGTTTACCCTATCATTCATTTTAGAGGACATTTACATGTTAGTTTTATAAAGGTTAACTCATCATCTACATCTACATCCTCTCAGGACTCAAGTCTCCCAGTTGCAGTATTGGTGTGGGACATAGAGAACAAGAACGAGTACGATCTTGATGTCTCGATTATGTTTACCATGGTCAACGGATCAGGACAAAAGGACGACAAGTGTGGCGGACACTGGAATGAACCATTTCACCTGGAGAGGGAGGGGGAGGCGGTGTCTGGGGTCCTACTTCATCACTGTACTGCAGTGAACCCTTACACTCTGTGCATCGCAGCCCGAGAGCAGGTATGATTTTTTAGCAGCTGTAAGAAGGTTTTTGTGTTAACTAGGCGTACAAGTATTTCCCTGGGAATGAACTCTGGACTTTTAACAATAGTCTCTGTTGTTTGGAAATGTAATCTGTTGGTATTAATGAGTATTAATCTTTAGATTTGCCAACAAGAGTGTGTTTGTGTGCACGTTACCAGTCTGACAGGGAGATCAGCCACCAGACAGCGTTCAGTCCAAAGGGACCCTGCTTCAGTCTGTGGAACGACCTCATCGATGATGGACGGCTGGACTCTCCTACAGGTCAACACTTAGAAAAATATACTGTGCAGAGAGGAGACAGATGTCTAAAAAGTAGAATGAAACAAGATTAATGCTAAATAAATCCCCACTGTGGCATTAAAATTAGTAGAAGAGAACACAAAATGTTTTATAGATTTTAGTGTAACCATATTTAAAGTAGCTTAAAAAGATGTGGAATGAAAGAAAACAGTAGTGTGTGTGAATCAAAATTTTATTTCATTATAGTTATTTATTAAATTGTGAGTCATCTTTGCAGGCATACTTGCCAACCTTGAGACCTCAGAATTATGGAGACATTCAAAAAAGAGGGGGGGGGGGCATACATATACATATGCATACACATATACAAATTATTTTTTAAAGTAAGTTAAATGTCACCGTTATTAGCCTACTGTCCCCCAGCTGGGGCTGTCCAAATTCAGAGGCTGCATCCACCTGAGGACCCAGTAGTGGGTGACTGTGACGGTCTCGCCTTTAGAATTACGTCATGAGCTCTCTCGGTGGAGTGAAACTCCGCCGTCTGCTCCTTCCTATCTAAATATAACCGGACGCTGGCGTAAATTCTCGACCATCTTACACTTCTGTTTAATCAGTTTTCTGTTTGACGTTTATTCAGCTGTGTGAAAACCCGGAGGAACCCTCCCGAGGGATTAATAAAGATTTATTTAATCTAATCTAATAACTTTAATCTCAGCCAAACCGATTTACTCAGGAACAAATAAGAGTAATATTAAAACTAAGTAGCTTCCGCCATTGTTGGAAACTGGAATTGGCTGGGATGAATGAATGAATGAATGAATTCTGGGATATGGTTTTTCATTTTTTTCATTTTTGTTGTCCGGGTGGAAAATCAGGAGAAATTTGGGAGAATGGTGGCTCTGGGAGATTTTCGGGAGGGGTACTGAAATTTGTGATTCTCCCGGAAAAATCGGGAGGGTTGGCATGTATGGTTGCAGGACAAATGGTCTTCTAAAGCCACATCCCAGTCCTCCAAGTACAACCCTGGATTAGTTGCATACTGTATCTTTTCTCACACTTGCTGTCATTTCTTTACTTTTCTCTCTTTAAAAAAACACAAAATTACTTTAAGACACTGAAAACAAATTATATTATTTTATTTTCATTCTCTCTAAAGTCATCTCTGAAATATTAGAGTTTACAACAAGTCAGTAACCTCTTGTCTGTCTTCCCTCTGCAGGATCCAGTCCACCAACAGTTAAAGGAGAAAAGGTAGCTGCGGCAGTAGCTGTGGGCTGCTCGGTGCCGGCTCAGGGCCATAACTCACTGGAGTTCTGCTTGGCCTGGGACATGCCCAAAATTACCTTTGGGTCTCGGGAGAAGGAGCACATGAGGTAGCTCAAACACAAAAAGGAAATACACAGACAGTATGTTGCTTTTATAAAAGACAAAAATGTCACCAAAATGTGCTGGAAGGCTTAATACTGCATTTTTCAACTATGGGCTACTTTGTAAAGAAGCACTTTATCTTTTTAGCGTGTTTCCTGTGTTGTGAGTCTTTGCTGTTGCTAAATGTAAAACAGCTTGTTTGAATTTTGTTTATTTATTATAACTACAGCAAAAAAGCATCTCTGAAGGTGATGGGCAACAAAATATACATTCATATATATTAGAGCAGGGCGATATGACCAAAAATATTTATCACGATATACATTTGAAAATTTGCAATAATGATATAACTGACGATATAATTGACACTAGACAAAATACTTTACAACTCCACAACTTTTATTTGTGCAAAAAAAAAAAAAAAATCAACGTATTTTCACTTAAACAAGCAGCTGTTTTTTATATGCATTAAAGTTATATAAAAATTTAACAGTGCAAATGCGAATTCCTTACTGACAGTTTAACCAAAAGGCATTTCCAGTGGGAATTGGCCAACATGTCCTCAGCATAACCATGTATAATATCCACAAAACTTAAAAAGAGGTTATACACACACAATACGGTAATATTATGTTGAAGCACAGTACGTATCACTCTGCAAGGCTCCTGCCTGCGATAGCCGTAATGCTCCGACAATCCATCAAGTGGTGCGGGTTCGTAGCTTAGCAAAGTCGTACTGAAACATTTGACAGATTTTCGAGCGCCGTGTACATAAAATCGTTTCGAGGTCAGTAAACACAACCAGAATTCATACATAAGGCACACGGATTATAAGGGGCTCTGTCGATTTTCAGAAAAATCAAAGGATTGATTTTAAGTGTGCCGTATTTTTCAAAAAACACGGTAATAACGACGGCCCGCTAGCATGCTCTACCAAAAATAGTGCTTTGTTGTGTATCTGACGGACGAAAGCTAAACCAGTTCCACACCACTGAGGTTGCAGCATTTTTACAAACCAATTCTGGTTCATCCATTTCATTTAACGATCCGCTTTTGCTCTTCTCATTCTCCGTCGCCGCCATGCTTTTTCCGCCATGTTCGTATGAAAACAAAGGCACTGCGTATGTGCGTTTTACCCATATTCTATCGCGATATTTCATTTTCTTATCGTTGCCCAACATTATACCGGTATTACCGTGAACGGTATGATATGGCCCAGCCCTAATAAATATACACACACACACAGATTGTCTTGATGA